>NW_026623573.1:36971-94261 GCF_030028575.1 Malurus melanocephalus
CCCCCCCCACCATCTTGTGCGCTCCCACAGGAGCTGAACTCCCGCCCATCATTATT
Source organism: Malurus melanocephalus (assembly GCF_030028575.1). NCBI lineage: Eukaryota > Metazoa > Chordata > Aves > Passeriformes > Maluridae > Malurus > Malurus melanocephalus. The sequence continues at coordinate 37,028 of NW_026623573.1, forward strand.
TCGTACCTGCCCACACAAATTTGAGCCCCCGCCACCGTCTTGAGCCCACCCACACGAGTTCTCGCCCATTACTATTTTGTGTCCCCCACACAAATTTCTGCCCCCCGCCACCATCTTGTGCCCGCCCACACGAGTTCCCGCCCATCATTATTTTGCACCTGCCCACACAAGTTTTCGCCCCCCACACCATCTTGTGCGCTCCCACAGGAGCTCCCACCTCCTCCCACCATCTTGAGCCCACCCACACGAGTTCTCGCCCATCATTATTTTGCACCTGCCCACACAAGTTTTCGCCCCTCCCACCATCTTGTGCCCTCTCACACGAGTTCCCGCCCATTATTATTTTGTGCCCCCACACAAATTTCTGCCCCCCCACCATCTTGTGCCCTCCCACAGGAGTTCTCGCCCATTATTATTTTGTGCCCCCCACACAAATTTCTGCCCCCCCGCCATCTTGAGCCCACCCACACGCGTTCCCGCCCATTATTATTTTGAACCTGCCCACACAAGTTTTCGCCCCCCACACCATCTTGTGCGCTCCCACAAGAGTTCCCGCCCCCTCCCACCATCTTGAGCCCACCCACACGAGTTCTCGCCCATTATTATTTTGTGTCCCCCACACAAATTTCTCGCCCCCCCACCATCTTGTGCCCGCCCACACGAGTTCTCGCCCCTCCCGCCGCCGTTGCCCAGCAACGCCCGAGCGGCCCCGGCTCATCCTCGTTCCCCGCGGCCATGAGGCGCCCCGGCTCCAACCCGCTGGAAGCCTTCAACTACATAGCGCGGGATGACTACTGGTAACGCCCGGCCTCGGCAGCCTCTGCTGCTGTTCCCTCTCCACCTTCTGAAGGGGTTTTCATGTATTTAAAGAGCGTGTGCGCTAGTCAAGCTTTGGTAAAAATATCAGGGCTTTTAGAGCCGTCTGCAGCGCTTCCCTCTTTCCCCGCCGGCTGTGGGGACGGGGCATCTCGCCAGTCAACAGTAAATGAAAGTAAATCTGAAAGGGCATTGGTACTTATTTTTCAACCGCCTCCGCTTCTTTCTCTTTATAAACAATCATTTAAAGGCAGTGCGTTCACACGCGCTGTTTCAAACCTCTGGAAAGTGTTTTCCCAATAGCTTTAAGTCAGGCAATGATAATTTGTACACGAACCTGCTGTTCTGAGGTGAAAGCTTAAAGGTTCCAGCTAAAGTGCTGTGCTTTGTGACATCAATAGTTGGGTTGGCGTGTTGGAGTTTTTTTAATGGAAGTTTTCAAAGCAATCTTAAATATTTCTCTGTTGGTTTCAGGAAAAGGCATATTGAAAGTGAAAGAGACGCTGCAAAAAGATGGGCCGACAAATGGGGATTTTTGAAAACACCGCTTGAGGAGGTAAAATTGAATTGCATATGAGCAATATATGAAATCTACTTGTGCACAGATTTACCTGGACACAAAGTTATGAGAATACAGAAGGCTCAACATGTACTGAGTATGCTTTACTAAGCTGGGATCTGAGGTAGCAACTGCACTACTTTTGAGATAGTTCAAATATTCCGTTTCCTTCTGAATAAAGTACATCAAGTGGTAATTGATATGCTGTGCATATTCTGATGTATTTCTCTTGAGAAGCATGACTCCTAATAGTGCTAACAAGTACTAGATGCACACTGACAGGAAAATATTTCCCCTTTGTCTCTCCATATGGTATTTTTAAAATCTAGGGGAAAAGGTTCCAGCTAATTAAATTGTCAGTGGGAGAATCTACAACAAATGAAAATATTTGGAGTGATGTCTCTTCTCAGTGATGTTTAGATATTACAATACAGTAGCACATGAGGTTACATTCGGAATCACAGTATTTCTTTGCTAAAGAACAGGATTAATGTAGCTCCTGCATAGTTACAAATGTACTTTGCATGTTTTCTGATACAAAAAAAAAAAAAAATTAGTAATTTCCAAAGCTTGAGATGGAAAGAACAGGAAGTTCAGATGCAACAATGAGGGGAATGGTGTGGATGTCACATATTACAGTATATTTCAAAAGATAAAGAGTCCAGTTTTTAATTATGTTTTGATTTTAGTTGCTCGGAGAAGAAAAGAAAGTTGCAAAGCCCAAGATAGAGCTTCCAGATCACCTGCGGGTTCGTCCTGTGACACCTGTGGAAAAATACATTAAGGTTAGAAAATTAGATTTTAAAATTGCAATACAGCAACATCTGCCTTAAGAAACCACACAAGCTCTAAAAACCAGTTGTTTTATAGAGGGGGGTCTTTAACTTAAGGTCAAAGTAAACTGCATTTGCAAGCCAGGCTTGTCTTTAAGACAAGGAATTGCCCTTTGGATATGGTTGTAATTTTTCTACCTTTATTTAAGAGTCTTCCTTTTGGCAGAGACAATGCCACTGTCCTCTTCAGTAGCACAAATTAATAAGAAGCCAGTTCTAATAATCCAAGTCATAATTGTTTTGTTTATGATTTATATGTATATGTTTAGAATCTTAAAGCTGTCAAACAGCTGGGAAGCAGAATGTGACTGATGGTTTAATTTATAAATATGGTGTGCCAGAATCACCAGTGAATAGAGTAACTCTACAGGCAGCTAAAGCAGTGACACTGGGAGAGGAAGGTACTCACGAAAGGGGAAGCAGAATATGCTAACAAAAAAGGTTAGTCCACTTAGAGAAGATTAGGGAAATAAAGGAGATTGGAAAGTCTTACTTGCTGAACTAGCTTTCTTTCAAAGGATTCCAAGGGTGGGGAGATAAGGAAGTTGTAAAAGCTTTTACTGGGATTAAATTAAAGTTTAAGAGCTAGTGCTGAGTGTGGCAAAGAAATGAAATGGCATCATCTCTGCCATTAGTGCTACTTGTTCTTCAGTTTTGTCCCAAACCTCCAATTTCAGTTAAGTTGTAATTTCAGTCAAGGTTGAGCCCTATGACGGTGTTGGTGCATTAACAAATCCTGCAGTCACCAGCTGCTCCACAATCCTGCAGAGTTTGGTGCACATTGCAACACAGTTTCCATTTCACCTCAGAACAGGGAGGAGGAGAAGGGTTAGCTGTGATTTAGGTCACTCTTTACATATTCAGAGTGAAGTTTCGTACCTCCTTATTCAGAACTGTGTGTCTTTCTGCACATTTACCTTGTGGTAGCAGTCAAATCTGTTCTCTCTAGGTTAGACTAATAAAAGCTTCTGGATAGTCCCCTCCCCCAGACCAAAAGTGGGACATGATTTCCTTCATTATCCTGCTCAGTGGGTGGCACTTTTGGCCATAAAAATTATCTTTTCTGAGGAACTGCTCCACCTAAATATCATAAACATTTTCTAATCTTGGCCAAAGAACAAAGTGAAGCAGCTCTGGCAAGAGAACTGAAACATTGTTCTCTTGCTGTGTATTTCTCTGCTAAGTCCCCAGATGCTGAAACCATAGAACGTGCCCAATTGAGATGATTCAGCCAAAGTAAGCACAGCAGTCAGTGAACAGAGACTCTTGGCTTTTCTTTTGTTTCCTTTTTAGCTAGATTAGTTGCAGATTAACTTGCTGCTCACCCATCTTTTAGAGTAGAAGGAAGGTAGAATGAGTAAGTCCTTCTTGATGCAAAAGCCATCTTGGTTAGTAATACCTTTGGCATTTGGACATAAAATTATTATTCCGTGGCTGCATTGCTACCAAATACATTACAGCAAGGAGAAACCACTATTTCTCCTGTTTATAGAAGCTAATTACTTTTAAATATGATGATGATGATTATCTTCAGATTTACCTTTGTTTCTATGCATAATAAGGAAAAAATTATTCATGTAAAGCAATTAAAGCCCTTGGTATTGAACCAAAATTAAAAGAAAAAAAAAAAGAATGCTCACATACACTACTAAGCAATGATTTGATTTTTTGTTTTAGAACACTGCAGCACAAAAGATGATGTTACATGACAGAAACTGCAATCAAAAACCTTTTCATCATGCAATTTTACATGTTACTTTGATTTTAGGTGCTTCCATCTCCTCCAGTACCTAAAACTACCCAGGGATTTATTGGCTGGAGATCAGGTATTCCAGAGCTGGGACTTGAACACGATTATCAAATCCAAAGCTGCAAAGGAACCGTCGATACTATGAGAGAGACCATGTGAGCCCCCTGAGTGACATTATGAAATAAAGAGTACACAGGCACATAATGATTCCCTGCATTCCTAAGGAAATATCCCATAGTGGACTGTTGATCATTTCTGCAATTTATGTAAAAATCCACAATCATTTTGGTAAAATGTGAACATTTTCATGGAGCATTTTACTTAATTGAAATCTGTGGCATCCAAGCTGTTAGCTCTGCTTCAGAGCTTCTGCTTCTAGCTTAGAAATAACAACGAATAAACTCAGATAAACATCACAGAGTAGGTAATATTTTTGTTAGCACCGGTAAGACTATAATTTTAAAATATTCATTGGAAGTTGGAATGACAGAGCAAATTTTGATAATTGTTTCTCCATGAGAACCTCTACTCATAAAAAACACTTTCATGTATTTTGTTTTTTGTGTTGGATGTGCTTTGCAGGTATTTCATGTAGTTACACATATAAGTGAAGGAAGTTCTCAGTAAAGGAATAGTGCATACAAAGGCCACAATGACACAAAGTCACTTTGAAAAATCAGTTTTGGTATCAAAACAGGGCTTTTTCCCATTAGTTAATCAGGATGTAAACAGGTTACAAAGGATTTATGTGGCTTCAGTTTTGTGTATACCAATTTTGCACCAACCAGGAAGAGATCCTGAGAACCAGCAGGTGATTGCACTGGTGTAGCTCCCTCAGTGCTGTGGAGTTCAGTCTTGCACTTCATCACGTACCCAAAGTTTTCCCAAGATTTCTGGAAACTGAGAAAGAGACTTCAGTTGCAGCAACTCTTTGCACAATATAATTCTATCCAAGGTGATTAAACCAGGAGGTTGTTTAAACAAAGAAGAGCCTCCAAGAAGTCAACACAGGCAGCTCCCTCTAACTCCTTATCGCTTAAAAAGAGGAAAGGTTTTCCTCTTTAACCCTGCTGCAAGGTGTCCTTTGTGTTCTGCAGCCATCAATATCTACTGCTTGAGTCAGCACTAAGTCCTTGGCCTTCACAGCAGTAAGTCAGCAGCTAGTGTTTGTTCTTCCCTTCTTCCCAAGAAATGACTCACAGTGATCAACATCCCACCTTTAATTTTTTTTACATCCACTTCCAAATGCCCACAAAATAATAATATTTTACTTTTTTCCATATTCTTTAAAAATAATGGAGAAGTGAGTCATATCCTTTGGAAAGATTACCAAGGAGTGAGAACACATAGCAGAAGCAACTTCAGACACTTTACTTAAAAACCAGAATGAAGAATAACTTGGAATCAGACTCTGGAAACTTAAGTTAAATTGTAGTTTAGCTACTAACCATAACCTGTGTACTGTTCTTTGAACAACCAAGATAATTGTAAGAACAATATTTAAAATCAGCATGCTTTCTTGTCATTGCCAACTTTGTATCACTTGCTTATTTTAATCATATGGTTCTTCAGTTTATTTTAAGGTCATGAAATCTTATTCTTGTCTGATTTATATAAACAGGTATAATAATGATTAATGTGTAATTTAGCAGCAATCAAATTACATTAATTCAGGCCAAATGAAAGGGGAACTACAAGACCACTGGTTTTTAAAGTTATATTAGAGAACCAAAGCTGGCACCAAATATCCAGTGGATGTTTGTATGAAGTGGAATCCAAATCCAGATGAGCCATTGTTGGATTTTGAAAGCCGAAATAAATTCTTTGTCCAGCATCTACAGTTGGACATTCCTGAATCTTGTTCCGATGACAGAATATTAACTCTGTGCTAACAGTAAGGGTTTGTTATTGTACATTTTGTCACTTAAGGTACCTTTACTTCAGGAGATCCTTGTGACCCAGAGACTGAAAGGGTGCTTTGGAGAATAAACCTACTCAGTGCTGTGCGTGAGACATTTCTGCAGTGGCAAGAAATTTCAGTGACATCCCAGCGACACCCACTGCAGTCCCCAGCCTGAGCACAAACTATCTCCAGTTCCTCCTATTGGCTGCTCCATCAGCCTGAGGTAACTTCAGTTATCTCATTACTGAGATTGTTTCCTTACAAAACAGAGGATGAAGATTTTTTATCGTAATTTTCAGAGGCAGAGAGCTCCTCATTTGCACACATTTCCTCCTTTAGTGAAGGATTCCTTTTGGTTCCTCCCACGTTCTACAAAGTAGCAAAGGACATTAATCTAACAGTCACTGGCAACCACAACAGAAACCTCTGCTCCTGTGAAGCCCAGTCCAGGTCCCAGGCTTTATTTGCTAAATATGTTGTGTTTTGTTCCCCTTGAAACAGTGCCCTTGTAGCAAGACAGATAAGGCCCACTCACAGACTATTACCTTCTTCCTGACTCCTGTGGTTTTCACATCCCATCAAGTTGTCATTTAGTTGAAAGCATGTCAGACCATTTCACAGGACCATACTGGAATAAATTTAACTATACTGGAAATTGATCCTGTTGTGCTGAAACTGTGAAACTCATTGGGTTAGAAGTGAACAAAACATCATCCCTCAGTCACACGTGGAAAAGACTAATGGTACTGAGAAATAATTTTAAAATATAACAGTTTTGTTAACCTCACATGTCCAATTTTAGGTGAGCTGCACTCTACAGTTACATATGAGATCTGGCTGAAATTTGGAAATTATTAGACAGTAATATGCTTTAATTAATGGAAATTACACTTTTACACCTTGTGGTTGCAGGTTGTGTATGTGACCCAAGTGATTCAACTTTGAATTTGGCCCTTTCCCTCTTATTTCCCCCCTCCCTGCTTTATCTGCTTCCCTAAAGAAGTGAAATAAACGGAAAATTCACTAAATAGTGAAATAAACCTGTGGACTTCAAAGAACAAAAACAGACGCAGCCATGAAGAAATAAACAGAACAAAGAATCTTCACTCCCCACGAGCACCAAGCTTTCAGTTTGGCTCCACTGACAGCAGCTTCCTTGAGTGCAGGATCAGCCTTGCAAGTGCCAGATTGGGATTAAATGTGGACACAATTCCTGTTAGGCAAACTTTTAAACAGCTCTAATAACAGAATTATTTAGAGTTCCAATAGAAGGAACATAGAAGTGGCCATATTCCCTCTCTGCTTCCTTGGCAAAGGCTCTTTATTCAGTCCATTTTCTGTCTGCTTTCCCCAAAGATCATCATTGCGGAGAAGAGCCCTGCACCCAAACAAGCCGTGGCAGCCCTCGCCCCCCGCCCCTGCACACACATTTCTGTCTCCGGCTTTCCCTGCGATGCCTCCAGGCTGCGAGCGACACCCGGCTAATCCGTCCTGCTCCAGCCTGACCCCAACCTGACAATGCCTTCTCACTTCCCGCAGCCGCCCCGCAGCCCCCCCTTCTCCTCCCGAAGTGAGAGACGGGCAGTGCTTTTATTCCTCACCGGGGAGCAAGACGAGCCCAGCTCTGCTCGTGAATCTCCTCTGCTCGCTGACATGCGTCAGACACAACATTCTCATCCTTAAAAGATGGGGCAAAACAAAAACAAAGCAAGAGCCCAAAAAAGAAACCCCAGTGAGCTCCAGTCCTTGTCTGGCAAAATTAAACAGCCATTTTTCTCTTATTGCCAGAGCCCACTGATGTCCTTTGTTTCGGTGAAAGCTGTGTGGATTTCTTGTGTTCCCATCACACATGGTTAATGAGCAAACCCCCCATATTTACCATCTCTCAGGAGAAACTGAGATCCGACTGACAGGCTGGCAAGGAAGTGTGGAGGTACAAGGTTTATGGGGTCACTTGGATATGGAGATCTTGTCTCCCACCTTGTTTCCTTCCTGGCTCTAGTTACAGGCAAAGTTGGGAGTTCTCTGTGGCAACAAAACAGCTCCTCTTGCTGAAGCCCAAGGCTTGAAAAGTCAGGCTGGCTGTGCTCCTTCTGCACAGGACAGCGGGGTGGAGGGAGAACTCTGCACCAGGAGATGGGCCCTGAATATTTAAGGTAGGAAAATTCACTTTAACCTACACTTTATGGGAGTCTTGAGCTAGCTCTGGCCAGGGCACAGTGCCAGGTAAAGGGAAATTACTGGACAATATCCTGATTCCCAAAGAGCACTGCTGATGCTTCTGTTCTCCCAGAAGCTGTGCCCACAATAATTTGAGTTACTCATGTGCAAATGAGAAAAATTTCACCAGCTCTCACCATAGATTTGACCAAAGCAAGTTTTTCACCTTGCTTGTTTGCTTTCACCATGTTTGTTTGCTCTTCTGTTTGTTTAAAGTAGGAGTTCTGAGAAAAAAATCAGTATTTTACTGGGATAGCCTCAAGCAATGGACAGCTCGAGCTCCTTCACTTGGGCCAGTGCTGTTTAACTTGAGAGGGAACAACCTTCTTCATACTCAACAGATCTCAATTAAAATGTCCTGCATGCATATATGCAGCATCCTACACTTAAAGGGCTCAGGAAGGAGAAAGGATTGCCTAAATCTGCTTTGAATTTTCCTTTCATTTGGACTGTTGGAGTCACTGCTAATCCATCCTTACCCATCAGCAGTGACAGGCAGGACCAGGCTGGTTCTGCTGGGCAGCCACCCTGGTACTCTGTGTGCCCCTCTCAGCTCACTGGTCCTGCTGGGGTTAACCTGCTCTTGAGGGTTTCTGGAACACAGAAGACACCAAATTACACGAACACTGCAATTATTTTGAATGTATTTTACATTCATTTCATGTGTGTGGTTGGCTGTGTTGCTGGGGTTGTTTTGGAGCAGAATAAAGCGCACACAAAAAGTGGTCATGGATGTGTAAAAGCATCTGAATATAAGAACAGCTCTTCAAACCTACTGAGCCAAATCTCTTCCTCTTTTGAAAGGCCCTATAATGATGCATTTATACTGTGGAAAAGTAGATAAAGACACAGCATTGCCTTGTAAGCCTCCTGAACAGTCCCCATAAGGGCAGGGGACAGCCAGGTTGCAGAGCTTGCCCTATACCTCAGGTTCCAAAATGTTGGTTTGTTCACTTGGTCTTCCCAAACCCCATAGGGTAAACACAAAGAGAAATCAAAATCCAAAGTCTTACAAGACCAAAGATCCAGCTTAGGTCTCTCACAACACCAATAAAAACAAGCTTCACTTTCCCTCCTGATGACTACGGCCTTCCCTGAAAAATTACAGCTTTATTATGCATAAATTCAATTTCATCAACTGCTTTTCTTTATTGTCCCTTCTAATTATGCACACATATACTTGTTATTTATTGCAATACATAAATCATGCCCCAAGCATGGCACAGAAGTACATACAGACTTCCTATGTAAGAAGAGTGGAAAAATCAGTCAGGCCAATCAGGAATTTATTTACTCCCCTGTCCCATTCTGGATTTGTAGGGTGTTCATACAGATTCAGAAACCACATCTGAATTCTGTCTGAATTCTCTCTTGGGTTATCACAAGGGCATTAATTACCTGCATTCCATAATCTATCACAACACTTTTAAATGGTTTTTAATTCTGAAAAACAAGGCCAGATGCACAGAAGTTTTTATGCTTCTGACAGCATGAGGATGACAATACAGTAACTCAATTTGTTGCCTGATTTTGGCTCAGAGAGGTTTGGGTCAGTGGTGTTTGATGTGCCACAGGCGTTTACTTTTAAACTCTGGTCATGATTCAGGACTGCAGTCCAAATTCAGACCTTTAAATGATACACCACAAGATCCTGGTTTCTGCACAAAGCTACAGAGGGAGCTTAAGCAATGAGATCTTATCTTAAACTTTAAAAGTATTGTCTGAAATTAGTCCCTGTGGATAAACCCCTTCAGGGCAGGACGCCAGGGCCTTACAGGAAGGGAGAACATGGGACTTGTTTCACTGTGCTGACCACTCACCCTTCCCTGCAAGGACATCTGTATACAACAAAACTAAGCCAAAAATATCTTTTTTTTTTTTTCAATACCTATTGAACCACCTATGGAATTGATCTCATGTGTACATTTGCTCTGCAAGGTGTCAGGATAGCACAGAGCCCAGAGGCATTTATGTCCAGTTAAGAATGTAATGCCTGCAAGTCTCCCTTGTGCCCCAGAGGAGAGGGACTTGAGGCCCCTATAATGGATGTTTGTTTGTCTGTGGAATCGATTCATTAATTTGTTTCACACCAATCATTAATCAGCATCTGGTGCACAGACAGTCCGAGGGGTCACATGAGCCATGCAGTGCATCACCCCCTGCCCTGCCAGGCTTCTCCAGAACTCACAGATACTAAAACACCAAACAGGCAGCAGAGGGGCTTCAATTTGGTAAAGCAAATGCCAACAGTACTTTGCAGTCTTTGGATGAGCCCAGCTATGGAAGCTTTCCTAAGCAGAGCAGGGAGCGCTCCCCTCGTGTCCCTGAGGTCACAATTTGGCTAAACATCTGCAGAGCACGCTTGGCTCATTACACATGTGCATATCTAGTCCACATTCAGCAGCAAGGGAACAGAGACAGTATATGGTAAAATACTGGAAGTGCACTTCAAAGATCAGGATGCAATTCCATGGACTCCCAGGGTGACTTTGGCCACAACAGTCACCTCCCCTGCTTCAGCTCCCAGCTGTAAAAAGCAAAATAACCATCTCTCATTTTTACATCATCCATCTTTGCAATTTAGACTTGGAGTTCTTTGTAGTGGTGTCTCTATATCAAAATACACCCGGCTTCAGCACACAATGTCCTCCTCAGAACAGCCTCATGGAAATGTATCAAAAAAAAAAAAAANAAAAAAAAAAAAAAAACAAAACAAAAACCACAAAAAACTATATAAAACATCCACTGATGAGATAAGACCACCAGCACAACAATGCAGTGAACAGCTGTAATCTGTGGGAGGATTATTTCTCTTTGCCATAAATGCCATCTAATTTTCAAGACAAGCTCTTCCCTTTCACAGAACAGGGAGCTCAGTGTCTGCAGACAACTTCCCTTCCCACCAGTACGCTTTTTAAAGGCTCCAAGTAATTTGAGGCATTAATCAGAAGATGTCACATCTTAACGACAAATATTAGTACTAGTCTGTTTGATTAACATAATTTATTTCTTCACTGGACATTTTATTCCAGATGAGCTGCTTTTCATCCATCCATATTTGCTGGGGGAAAAAAAATGCATCCTGACAGGCAATGTTAATGTGCCCTCTGTGCTGACCTCTTATCTTTTAACTTTTCATTCTCACTCTGTTCTCTGCAGTGCCTGAAATGAGCTTCAGCAGCAGCTCTTGGTCAAGCTTTCATACTCTGGACCCCCGCCAAGACTTTTGGGGTGTTTAGCACTGACTAAAGGTCTATTCCTATGACACGCACATTTAAATTTAGCAGTAAACTGGTGGAGAAAAAAAGAGAAAAATATGTAAAATGTCACTTTCTGACAAGCAGAAAATTAGAATTCATTCCTCTGAGAATTAAATGGACTTTTCTGCTTCCAGTCACTAACTATGACAAGGTTAACATTTTTCAGTCTAATGACTAAGGACATTAAGTGTGCATGTGAATAAGAAATAAAATTACTGGAGGGTGTTAGCAAAGTGTGTGACAGCAGCCCAAGCTGACAACAGAACTCTGAGGCTGCAGACTGCAGCCAACACTGATCCTTTGCCGTGGAGAACCAGTGGATACCAGATAATGGAGGGCATCCTTCTGTCCTCATTACTGTAACAACATAAAAATCACAGCAAGATCCACATCTGAGTTGGGGGAGAGCTCACCTCAAAGAGCATCCAGCACATTCCCTGTATCCCAGGCAGGGACACCATGTCACTCAGAGGCCACAAAACCCTGAAGAAGCTCCAAAAAGGAAAAATCCCAAGTGCATCTCTCACTTCCCCAAGGATTCTTTCACCACTCCCTATGATTTAATTCTGATATGACATGAGGATTAAGGTTGGAGATTAAGTTATCATTTGTGACTTGCCTTAGCTTCTGTCCTTCCCAGTTCAGTTTTCCCTGTAGCTCCTGACTGTCTTACTCAGCTGTGGCTTCCAGACAATAAAGGATTTCATGGGATGCAGCACCAAGCAGGGAGGACTCAGAGGAAAAGARAAGTCTCTGTGTTAACGATATTATTTATATGCCCTAGGTAGTAAGATACTGGAAATTATCAACTACGGGGAATCATTCTGGACATTAATGAAATTGTGCCACTGAAAGGTAAAACAGGAAGGTTATATTTTCAAATATCTAATGTCTTCTGTGAAAACTGCAAAAACGACGTTTAGAGATATAGGTCAAGTTAGAATAAGCACTTTTAACCAGGGACAGTTAATATGGAATCTATCAGAACAATAAAAGCTGCAAGGACATCGACAGGATTCAACACAGAGAGCTCTCCTTTTATTGTTTCTGCCTTTGATTTAGTTTCAAAAGCTGCTTGGCCACAACTGAGAAAAATCCAAAGCTTACAATTTAGTGGATAAATGAAACATTTWAAAAAATGAAAATAGACATCAGGACTAAAAAGAAAGAAAACCAGAAGAAAACAAGTACTTTCAAAACCACAGAATCTACCTCTAGATTAGCCAGCTGGAAGAATTCACCAATTTCTCCTTGCTTTCCTGTGGTTGTCAGAGTACTCATTAATCCAAAACACTGCAACTTTTTATTTTTCTAGTCTGTAATCAGCATAATGAACTATTAGGCAGCTCAGTTACAGGCCCCAATTCCTGTAACATCAAAAGCTGGRTTCTCCTCTCTTCAGGTACAGTTCAGACAGATCTCAGTCTCTGAAAGATTTGTGCTTTACCAAAGGGCCACGAGAGGATTCCTGCGTGTTTGACACCAGTGACAAGCTCTGATCCATATTCCACACCACTCTCACTCCAACTGCACTCTGATTACTTTTGGTCCCTGGCCTCATTACCTCACACTTCCCTACACTAAACTGCATAAGCCACTTACCTGCCTGTAATCCTGATAAAYCCAAATCATTTTGAATGGGCTTGTTTTGTTCTTCTGCCCCTCCAAYTTCCTCAGCCTTATTTTATGTCATCAGCATATTTCAGGCACTTTTGAAATTACATTCTGCTCGAGGTCACTGCACTCATTTTAATTCCAACCCCCCCAGCACATCAATGCTTTAACTCCCTTCTGATTTATTTATACTGTTTATTATCAGAGCCCAATTCAATCAATAAAAGCTGGAATTCAAACACATGCACACGTTTGAATTATGCRTACAAACACTCATCAAGGGAGAGAAGACAACTGCTATGGTCTAGATCATTCCTCTAACATATGGCAGCTCATAGGTAAGGAGGCTCAAATCCATGAATTTTTATACCTTGACTTTTGCTTGACCCCAGTGGTTGTTTGGCTACTGGAAACCAAACGAATTGAGGTAACATCAGAAATTCCACAGAACAGGCTTGGCCAAGRGATCTCTGCATTTCTTATCCCAAGCCAATAGAACTGTATTTTAAGATGGGTGCTCTGAGCTGACAGTTCCTTTATTAGCTCCTGTGCACACAGGAATTCCAGAAAAACACCAGCAACCCACACCAGACAGTCATGTCAAGCAAATGCYGCAAACAGAACAGGGTACAGGGAACTGGAACTACAAGGGAAACCAGAGAACAAACCTCAATTGCAGCCTGGCTTAGGCATCAAATCAACTTAAACAGGCTGCTGGAAGCAGAGCAGGAAATCAACAGCTTTTGGCTCCCCTCTGCAAACCACCACCCTCCCCAAACCTTACWGGTCAGCAGATCCTCAGGCTCGCTGCTGGCTTCTGCTTGCCTTWGAACACACTTGGTGGCTACAGCCCAACAACCCAACAAAAAATTCAAATAGTGGAGGCAGAGAAAGYGTGTGGACATGGGCTCTGCTACAGAGATTGTGCTACAGACAGACTACCTTTGGCATTGTGAGCCCCAACTCAGCTGCAGTTTCATTTCTCTATGTTCTTTGCCACTTCCTCACTGCTCTTCCCTCTCCATCCTCTCCCTACCACAGATCCTTTGCCATCTTTCCTAACGATCACCCTCCCTCCTAATCACTCTTCTGAAAAAGCTGTTTCTGTTTTTCCTGACTGATCCAAGCAGAGCTGAGCTGGTTTGCAGCACACGGAGCCGTGACCTGAGTGTTGGGGATTAAATCTCAGCCCATGTCCTCCTCATGAATTTGACAGTGACAAAATTGGCTCCTGAACAGTCTCTGGCCTATAGCTATGTGAATTCCAGGAGTCTCTTTGAAATCCTGTTTTAATATTTCACAATTTATATACAGAGAATATTTTGGCTTTTCTATCACCACATTTCTGCTTGGTAACTCCCAGTTTGAATGCTGATTGTGTTCTGCATAAATTAACTAAATTGCAGCCCTTCTGTTTCATTGGTACTTTTTGTCTGCTTCCATCAGGAACAATGTCAGGGAGATTGCAAGCTGACTACAATTCTCTTTCCTAAGCAAGAGGAAAACATGTAAGAGCCCAATCAGCACCAGTTTCCTGATGTCTGTTGGGTTTTATAAGCTGCATTGTRCTCTGGCATTTAACAATTTCTGCTTATTTGGTTCACTTTAAGAAGGGAATGTAACAATTGCCACAGTGTTCTGAGCCTCTGGTGTCTATTGATAAATATGGAACAAGTGTAACAACAGCTTCTCTTCCTTTCTCCTTATGAATTCCCTGAGCTAACAAGTTGTTTGTGCAATGCCAGAGCAAGGACAGGTCTCTCCTCCCAAGTTCCAACACTCAGTTTCCATAGGGAAATCTGCTGCAGCCCGGATTTCATAGGTAGGACAAGACCAACAGTGCTGTTTGGCTGCCATGAGCACAAAACCCTGCTCAGGTGCTGCCTGAGCCTGRAAGGACYRATATCCCCACAGGTAAGTGAAGTTMCAGCAGTAAATGGCACATTTTACATGTGGCATGAAGAATTCCACATTCAGTCCTGGTCTGACAGCCAACAGTGTTCACACCTGGGACATGTTTCATTGACGCAAGGAATGCACCCACATCTCACCCATGACAAAAACCACTTACCACAAGTTGGTTTATAAAACAGTCACAGGATTTATTGAGATAAATACAAAGTTACATAGATTCTTTATTCTGACATATGAATGACACTTCCAGAGTGTCCCCACTTGACTGGGCTCTAAACACCACGGTGCACAGACACAGCTGCCTCTGGGGCAGCACCTGCCTTCTGCCACATGCACATCCCACCAGGGACACCACTGAGCTCCAACCTAAGCAACACAACCAACGAGCTTTGGATTCCAAGTGCTGCATCATTCCTACAGCATCCAGGCAATATTGCACCAACCACCGTTATTGGCATGTTCCTTAGCTAGAAATGCTGAAATGTGATATTCTTACTGCTGCTGTGAAAGTGGATGGACTACCTAACTTTGCTCCATCTGGCTTTTTAAATACATATTTTTGCATAATTTAAACAACCCAGAGAACTGCACGTGAACACACTCATTGCATACATTTGTCTAGTACAAGACATAAAGTGCGGCCTTTAGTCATGCTGAAATCATTTCTAGTTTAAAACTAAACCAAAAAAGACAAACTTGMAGAGGGTAAATCTGGGTAACAGACCTGCACATTGTGTACAAAAACCCCACCCCAGAACTATGCTGACCCCCATTAGCACATGCAACCGTGGAGCTGTAACAGGAGGTTTTGAGTGCTTGACTGAAATCGAATTGTTCAAAACAGACATGAATTTGGGAGCCAGAGAGGTACCAAAATAGTGTCAAAAACAAAGGATTTTGTTCAGCCTTGTAGTGAACTTTTATAGCTGGTGGCTTACCCTTTACACACATACTAGTTAAAAACTCCTACTGAACACGAACCAAACATGCTAAAACCAATGGAAGCCTGTGTTTTCCAGGGGATTATTGCAAGTCAAGGTAACTATTTAAGGTGATCTGACGAACAGCAACCTGGGTTAGGTTAATGTTCAAGGTATTTAATTTATATACAGTATATTTCAAACATACTTACATATACACACACTTAAAAAAATCTGTTTAGTGCTGAGAAATTTAATGAACTGATAATAAAAAACRGAAGTAAAACCTTGTCAGAAAGGTCTTAGAAAATCTGAACTGTTAGAAAATAYCAGTATAATGCCAGCATTAGAAAAAGATATTAGAACTAGAAAAAAATAACTTGAAGGGTCTTTTTGTTAAGAAATTGCAATCATAAAAAGTCTGTACTGAAGAAGCATTTGTTTTAAATTATAAAAAAAACCTGTAAAAAATTAAATGTAGAATGTTGCAGAATTTACACTGCTGCAATAGTAGTGATATWTTTCTGCCTGCAACTTCCAAAGAGCATTTTGTGATCTTACAAGAAAACAATTAGTTACAAATACTGTACATATTATAATACATGACTGGTTAACTTATACAAAAGTGAGCCCTCCCAAAATTCAGAACCCAGTTGAGGAACCTACTCACTGTAYTGCAGACAAGCTACATTCAAACAAAACAAAAATAGGTATTCCTGTGAAAACCTTCACCCATGTAAACTACTTACTATGGAACATGAAATAAGGGCAAGTATTTCTACAAGTGTGCTCAGGAGAAAGGACTCTGCTCTCGTAAAGAAAGAGAGTAATTTCTCTCACATTAAACCACTGCTTTAGTATTTAAGCAATAGTTTTTGAGCAGTACAAAGTTTCAATCCACAATAAAAAAATAAAAAAAAAAAAAAATTTTTCCAGGACCCACATTATTGCAGATTTGGGATCCAAGAGAGGTTAGGGTCCAGCAGAAGTATAAGCTTTATAATTTTTCTGAGGCTACTCAATTTGACTAACAGAATTTTTCTCTTTCTTCCAACCCCCTGTCTCAATAGACRGGAGCCATCCCACTTCACTTTCCATGTCTCATTTGGTGTTTGCCCCAGACCTTGCCCTACAACCCAGAGAGGTTACAGAGCAAACTGTGGCACCGCCTTTCCCCAGAACATTTCTGAATTGGGGTTTTGCAGAATTYAGAGGTCTTTTGTTTCTCAGGAAAAGCTGCTTGGGGTTTAAACACCAGACAGGTTAAAAGGTGTTTGTTAAATGAGGTGTGCATGTAAAACAAACAAAGCCTTGAGCCTGTAACTCTCTGTAATATCCTTGTACAGCTMCAGCTCCTGCTGCACAACTGAATCTCAACTCAAGTGACCTTTGCTGGGGCAGAACAAAGAATTTTCCGCTTAGGAAATCTCTGGTCTACCTGCATCTGGGAGAGCCAGGAGTAACAAAAGCTGAGCTGTGAACACCTGCAAGGGCAGGCAGAAATGTTGTTATAGTGTTAACAGGTCAGTTATAGTGTTATAGTGTTAAGAGGTATAAAGGTATAGCTCAAAAGTAACAAATTAATAGAAATGTCACAATATACAAAGAATCTTRAGCTCTCTGTGCTTTGAAAAGTATCACACATAAATGCCTAATATTAGTAGTGTAACTACTTTAAAAAATGAAATTTTTGAGTTTTTYCCACAGATGCAGAATTAAGTTCATAATTTCTTGTTACAATTCAAAACTATTGACATATATACACTTTGTTTTCAAATAAATGCAATAGCTGAAACAGTACAAAGACTATAATAAAAGTGAGGAAAGAACAGCTTCAGGGAAGTTTGCTATAATCAAGTTTTAAGATTTAGAAACCTTTTTAAGTTTATAGCAAACTTKTACTAACGGAAATGTTTTGTTAAAAAATGAAATGTAAATTCCAATTATGCTGAAACACTGAGTGTAGTGTAAGACTTTACAGGCAATACTGGAGTGCAGGTGAGGTCAGAGTTATCAGCCACATTTACAAAGGGAAAACCAAAAGGAAGGAATTACTCACRGGAATCAATCACACTGCTGTAGATGAAACAAGGTCATGAAATGAAGATTGTGACATTTCTCAACACCCCCTTTCCTGCTCAAATAGGTAACAAAACCCACCTTATCTGTCCTCATTACTCACACTAACAGGAACACAAGGTGTAAAACCATCCTGCTGTTCAGCCATCACTGCGGAACAACAGCTCAGTTTTGCTTTTCAATGGTGATATTGTCCATGTTACCCTGTTTCAGTTTTATGGTGGCAAAGAAAGACACATCTTGATCTCTGTCAGACTGCAGGGCTAGAATGGTCTCTTCTGCAGCTTCTAGATGAGGATTGCCAACACTTTTAAAATAAGCTGGAATAAGGGGAGAAAAAAGACAATTTTAATCAAATCCAAAAGAATAAACCCTAGGGCATAAGTAGTGCAGAAAAACAGTGAATGCCAACACCATCTAGGGCAACTTATCCAGTTCATAGTCTCCTTACAGGAGCTACAGGAAACTAAGGAAGCTGACGGAGAAATTGAAATATGCTGCTCTGATTCATCTTATTAGGTACTTTAATATTTCTAAGATAAACTCTTTTTGCTGAGGCCTAAATAGAAATGTATCAGTGAGCAACAGCAAGCTCRGGAAGCTGCCACTGTACAATGCATTCCAAAACCTTCTCCATACTTTATTCCGAAAAAAAGGATAGGCGATTTCTGTGCTTCTTCCTCTGAATAATCTGAGAGCAGCACACAAAATTACATTTGAGACACACCAAAATAACCCGAGGTGGTGTTTAAGAGGAACGCTGGATCCCAAACGCGGAGCGGCCTCGGGCGCGGTTTGTGGGTCTGCACTGCCCCCAAGTGGGGCCGCTCGGCACCTGCAGGATGGGCCAGGATCCCGCCCGTTAGCGATCAGCATCCCACATTCCAAAGCAAAGCCACTCGAGTACTCTCAAACCTGAACTGAAACCCTTGATTACAGTGCACGATTCTGTTTCACAGCCTTGCACCGGCTGAGCTAAAAGAGCTATGCTGCCAGAGGAGCACCAGAATTCCCGAGGTGTTGGATCTTTCCAAGGAAATCAATGACCACACCTTTCTCCAGCAGCGTTTGCCTGAGAGCCTTGGCGAGCAGGACCCTGACGTTTGGCACAGGATCTGATGCAAGGCTTAGAAGGYTGGGGAGTAAGTGTTCAACAAACTGGTCCACAGGCATGCACTCCTCTTCTACTACAGCCTATGAACACACAACAGGAAAAAGCATATGTTAAAAATACACYCTTTGCCTTCGTTTCATTTCTTTCCATCATGTTCTTCATTTAGCCTATTAAAAAAAGCTCTGAATAAGAACACCCCATTCTTAAGTTCAGCCAAAGGTGGGCCAACAAGAGCAGATGAATTTCTTTCAAGAATGATTTAGGAAATGTTGCTCTCCTGCCTATCATAACCTTTTGCCTTTCAACATTCAGCCCCTGCTCCTCACTGCTACCCAAGGAAGCATTTATGGCAGTAGGAGGGAAATAGTTCCTGGCATCCAGCACCAAACCACCATTGGTGGCTTGAAAAGGTCTTGTGATCCTTTATTTTAGCATGGCCAAGTGTTAAACAAATGCTTCTYCATTTGAGACTTAATTCTTGGCTTTGCCCCTGGGATATCAGAAAGACCAAGGATCAGCTACAGCAGCTGGAAGCACAGACCAGATAGGGATAGAGCCCGGAGCTGGACAGCCAGCACTGAGACCACACTGACTCTGACCAAACCAAAAACGACCAARTTTCAGTTCTGCCCACATTGCTGCAAAGCCCCAAATTAAATGTACACATAGAAAGAGAACATTCCAACCTGACAAATGAAGGCAAAGGCTTGTCTCCCAACCCACTTGGAGCAGTGGCGAAACCGCACTACGAGCTCATTGATGAAATTTAATCCCAGGGCATTTGCACCGTTTGCATAGAACTTCTGTAGTATTGCTACAACCTGTGAGCCAAAGGAAGGGGAAAAGGAGGAGAACAAAATGAAATGAAACTTTGGCTGCAGCCCTTAAAACTTAAAAAGACATCATTTCATTTGAATTGTACAAGAGACRTTGTATTCAGTGTACTCAGTTGTGCTCATAGGCTTCATAACAAATTAAATCAGCTTTGAGGAAAGAGCAGTAGTTGGCTGTTTTGTTGCGGGATTTTCCCCCAGAACTGGGGCAAGGTTTTCCAAATTACATATACTGGATTTCATTCACTTGAAAAGATTTTTAATTCACAACCACAGAGAAAGGTTTCAGTATCTGTGGCAGTCTGACAATTCAAAATTTTTTTAAACTTTCCATTTCACCTTTTCCCATACTGCCTACCATGTTTATTAAAACATGGCTCTATTCACCCTACTCATCTGCAAAAACAGTGATTTCAGGTACCCTCTCCAGGATAATTTTCCTGCTCTCCTGCCAGGAAGTGAACTAAAYCCCCTACCAGTTTGAAGGAGATCCACCGAACTTCTGAAACTTTATCGGAGCACAGAGTTAGTGCAATGTGCCTTAAGTAGTCATAGACATCATTGGGATTGTAGAGCTCCAGGATCAGGATCAGCTGCCTGGAACAGAGGAAATCATTAACTGTACCAAGTGCAGCACCAGCCTGCTGCCATTCACCAGCTCTTACACATGGGGAAGGAGCACCAAAGCACCAGGGTTACTACAGAGCCCTTGAGAAGCTTGTTCTTCTCTTCACCTGTTAGAGAYACAGGCTTTAATCCATCAGGGAGGCCAAGGGAAACTCTGATCCAAACTGCATGTACCACTGCATCAACATTATCCAAAACAATAAGCAAAAGCTACAAACAGAAGCATGAGAAGCATTTTTTAACTTCAAACCAACACCCTGTACGTTCTTGCAGCGCAAAAACTGAATCTTTGCCACAGTGCAGAAACCTACATTTTAGAAAATAAATCCTATCTCAGAAGCACACAGAATCACCAGCCAGACCCAACCCTGCCCGTGGCAGCTCCCTGCCAGGGCTCGGGGAGCTGCTGTGTGATGTCTGTACTGCTGTGAGTTTGTTGTTCCAAACTACAAAGGCAGAGCGAGGCCTCAACAGCYCAAACACAGCAACATGACAAACATGAAGGTCAGATTCTAGCTGCAAACTATGCAAAAGGTGCTTCAGATATCAACAGGGTTTGTAGAAAAAGAACTGTGGGATGTTAATCTACCTCTTTTATATACCCAGTCTTATCGAAGTACCAAAAGAATTTATTTTTAAGAACTCATTTTTCTTTCCTACATATTAAAAAAATTACTTTTTACATGCATTTCACTAATTTTTGCAAGGGAGTCTAGAAGTAAATTCTCTAGCCTCACTGAATATTATCTATCAGACTGTCCATTCCATTAGCTGTGAGTGAACCAGCTATCCATTTTAATATAATCACAGACATTTAAGTTTTAGTCACACATTCCAACACTACTTGCAAAAAAATAAAAAACCCCCACAACCCCAAACACCTCAACTCCCCCCAAATAACCCTAAAAGCCAATGGCTTTTTCCTTCCTAAAGAATGGTTTTAAACTTTCAGTTTTCTAATCAAGATGTGCTAACTTCTGAATGTAATAATTTATTTTCAAGTTAGTAATRCAGGTTAAAAATCAGAAGTTAACAAAATTACATACTCTGCCAGCTCGTAACGAAACCTCCAGTTCCTGCTGTTATCAGTCACCACAAATTCTTGAAGCTGGTAAAGATACTCTCGCCTTTTGTCTGCATGAAGTAGCTAAAGGGAAAACATTACTGGTATAAATCTGTGATAAAACTTAAAACTTGCATTTCTCAGGTGTGGCACTACTCACACCTACATGCATTTTCCTACTTGAAAGGAAGTGACCCTTGACAAAGTGCCTCCTAAAAACTGCTCACAATCAGCTGAGTGCCTGGACACACACAAGTGACATCCACAGTACAAGAARTCATCCCTTTGCCAAGGACACCCAAAGCACCATCTCTGGGCAGAAGAGATGYCCTTCACCAAAAGCTAAGGATCTGTGTGTATCCCACAGCAGCCCACCAGAATCTGTTCTCTGCTCTCCTAACACAAATTGCTAATGGGCCAACTTTCCCAGTTTACAGCAGCCAGCAGCCTTTACCACATTTACAAAGGGTTTTCAGCTTTGGTATTTTGTTGGGGTATGAGGGAAAAGAGAAGTGGGGCACATTAAAAGAAGGAATAGAAGCACACAGACAAAATGGCAACATTGCAGAAAACAAAACATTAATTACTGAAACATGCACAGCTCATTCAAAAACTCTTCATATAATGGAGTCCGAAAAACTTTATGTTGAGAAACTTTTTACACTTTCTTACCTTCAGAAAGTCATACAGATGTTTGAGGACACCAATACGCACTTCATCCAGGTCTTTCAAGAATCCATTGAAAATTGGCACCAGATCAGCAGCTGTTAACTGGTCCCCCAGGATCACAGCCAGCTCGTGGATGGAGAAAGCCAGAGTGCGACGCACCTTCCACTGCAAACAGGCCAACAAGGCAACTACATTAGATACCATAACTACCTTCAACAAGCTTTTGAACTACCCCTGTGTGAGGACTGAGAGAGCAGGACAAACAGGACTAATAAAAAGCATTAATCATACTTAGGAAATCTGATTTAAATCTGGTATTTTGTATTTTTCGTGCATTCGTATTCCTTTATATGAAATTATGTRATCTTGTAACTTCAGTGCAAACTGAACAAGAAAACCTCCTCAAATTTCTGATTTTTTCATTACAAAACTTTCTTTTCTTACTTGTACATCTGAGGCCAGTGTCTCATAGGTGTCCTTGAGGCARTGCCAGTTCTGCCTGCCCAGAGTCAGGGCCACCCCGGGCAGGCTGTAAGCGCAGTGCTTGGCAATCTCTGTGTCAACAGTCTGGGCCCGAGCAGGGTCAGTCATGGACAGATACTGGTCCAGTAAAGGCTGAGGGATGATGTCCTACAGACAGACACACACTTGAATTTAAGATCAGAAAGAAAATACACTTGCTGTGATACACTTCTACCAACCAGCCAGCACCAAAACACAGGAGACAGGACATCCCTTGTAAGTGTTACCTTGACCAAGGGTACATGACCCCAATGGTTATTTGTCCCCTCATTATGACAGAGCAATTGGCAATCAACAGTCATTCCTGCTTTATCAACACTTTGCATTAACCAAGCTGAAAATTCCTTTGCTGATGTCAAACAATAAATCAGTGACACAATAGTACAGTCAGTGCCTACCTTGGTTGCACAGGTTGCCTCTAAGGCACCAAAATGGCAACAGAATGTTTCTAACTTTCTCATTTCTCATGTTTTACAGGGTTCTCCTTGAATTCTGGAGCATTCCTTCACATTCAACAACTGATGCACTGGAGCAGGTATCACACCATTAAGATGAACTGTATCCAGTACTCCACTAAATCCATTTGATGCTATTTTAATCACCTGTAATTTTGACTTGTCATCTTCAAATGGTGGATTATTTTCTTGCTCTTTCCTCAGAAGTGCACTGGTTCCTCTTTGTTGTTCCTCTGAGTCCTGTAAAAGGAGGTACCAGGTAGTGAAATAAATGAGACTTGGTGCTGTTTGGTGCTGTTTCAAAGCATCACAGTGCAGAACAATAGAGCTCAGATTGAGAACAGCCCTGCACAGGCAGAGCCTTGTTCAGTGTGTTTATGCAAGTACAAAAAGACAACAGTTGTACACTGAGGCAAACAGTAGAGACTGTAGCAGCAACAGGGGCAGCAGTAGTTTGCTTTCTTTAGAAGTAAACCTATCTAATTCAACACCACAAACCCATCATATTTTGGATGGTTACTTTGAAATAGTTTTTATTCTTGAAATCAAATTATAKTCAACAGAATTTCATCAGGAAAAATCTACAAGACTACTGCAAAACTTTTAACTCCTGGGTCATTTGGGTGCAAACAGAMATTATAACCCTTAACGGGTTTTCTTTATTCCGTTTCAGTAAGTAGAATGTGATAATTGGGGTCTAGTAATGTTCAAAGGCTTTGGACCAAAAGTGGATCAATTATGCCAGGGACTACACAACCCCACACAGTTCAGACATAGGGCACTGTGTGTACTTACTGTGCTTTTCAGCACACTGGTGTTTGACTGGTCACTGATGTCATCCTGGGAGGCAGGGGATGAAAGAGCATCCCCCTGCACCTGGTTGCAGGCAGCAACAGCTGCTTCATCCAAAATCATGTTGTTCTGAAGACTGTCAGTGCTTTCTTCCATTTTTTTGGTCTCACAGTCACCAACAGAATCAAACTGAGCAGCTCTGAGGGCAGCAGACAACACTTGGACCTGAGCTGTATAAAGAAAAAGAGGSTTATTTAGTTTGCCTTCTGCATTTAAAAGCATTATACTTGTAATTAACTCATTTGAAGAGAAAAGAAAGCCCAGCATGAACTGCACAGAAGTGGTRTATTAGCAAATATTTGCTCTTGGAAAGAAAAGAGTATTTTATTCTAGAGCACTCATGAGACTTGGTGAAACAAGAAACTGAGCTGACTATGGATGACAAGAGGGATTTGGTCCATGAAACACGAGGAGAACATATAGATCCCACTATCAGGCCATCATCCTTCCTATATGTTCAACAATGGGCCTGTTTCAGGCAGCTGAGGAGAGAGAACTTTAATTTAAGGTCATTCCCACTCAGCCAAATATTAGATGAATTCAGCTAGTAACAGGCAGCACTGCCACTAAAACCACAATACTTGAAACTGGTTAAAACTGTCTTTAAYAAGCTCTTTTCCCTTTTGTAGTTAGATCAATTTAATTTTCATGCAAACAGAAGCCAGGAACACTTCCCCCGCTGCTCTAGAAATAACTCAGGTCTTATGAAAAAAGCTGTTGTATAGCCTTTTACTATAATTTAGTGCTCAAGGTAGGCTTATCACACTATGAATACCAAGCTAATCAAAATGCAAGCAAGTGTTTTGTAAAGGCCAGGAGAAAGTAAAATCAGATTTTCTCTGAGCAGGCAGGTTGTCAGAGTCTCACCTTGAACATCTGGATCATCTATGTGCTCCTGTAAACTTTTTAGAACTTTTTTTATTTCATTGCTAGCAACACAGTTATTACACGGCACAGAGCAGGCATCGTGCTTCTCAGCCTTGAACTGCAGCAACTCCAGCTCCTGGCTTATGTCAGGCAGAGGAGGGCGCCAGTACAGGAATGTGCTGAACACGTCCTCGGCAGACGGCAGCCTTGAGCTCATCCCAGGGAAACTGCTCTCCTTCGTGGCTTCAGTGGTACCAAGAGCGGCTTTGTCACCCTGACACAAGCGAGACACTTCCTCTCCAAGGCTGGCACAATAATCTGAACTTCCTTCAGCTTTATTTAGGTTCTCAGAGAGCTTTGCATTAACTTCTGCTGAAGTCTCCTCAGTCGATGATTCTGATTTGATTTCCATTGGTTGTTCTGAGCTGGGAAAAGACATAGTTATTGAAAGAAAACTTTAAGTATGCTGTAAAAAGAATTTTTCAGTGAAATACTTAATAAGAGACAGCAGCAACATTAGAAGCTTTTGTTTACAGAAAGACAGAGTTTATGTTGCCACTATGTTTGACTTCACCCATTTTCCCTTTGCCCTCCTCTGAAACCAAAGTGAATTTTTCAATGATGTGGTTACCCTCAAATGCATATCACTCTTCAGACCTTTTCTAGAACTGTATTCTCAAGTTGAGATTTTTAGTCTTGACAAGCAAGAGAAACAATTACCTTCTTTTTAACCCCTTCCACTACACCACACCTTTCCCAGGATTCACCTGGCCAATGCAGTATTTGCATTGGAGGACATCAAAGCGATATTGTTGCTTGGCTGACAGGAATTGGAATTCACATCTTGTGCTGATGGACGGATACTCAGTGTCCCATCTTCTCGAATRTAAAGACCAGCACTTGAAGGGTTTGCAAAGGTAGAAATAAATGGGCCAAGAGACTGAAAAGCAGCTTGACGAACCTGTGGTGGTGTAAGAGCAACACTCAGACTTCATGCAACTCACAGAGTTGAAAAATCTAAATTTGGTGCAGTTTTCAGCAAGAACAAATTGCTTCTTAATATAACAGCTTCATTTAATACTAAATACCAAATACCAATAACCAAGTAAGTGCTACTTAAGCAAAGGCTGATGTACTTAGGCACATATGTACAATCCTTGTACAGGATTTTTTTTTTAAGTTATAAATTTGAAGGATATCTGTGTACTTCAACTCATCTATTTAACATGAGCAACTTTTTCCGAGAAGAGTATTTACACTTACAAACTGTTGAGAGAGAGGAAAAACAAGACTACCTTATTAGAAGAGATTAGATTTTAGCACATTAGGCTCTAATCTGAGCAAATATACTTTAGAGCACTAATAAAAGCAACATTCTGACTTGTCCATTATTTGTTTAGGATCTGCCTGGGAGGATGCATCAATTCCAGAGTGAGTTACTCACCCATCTGCAGGTATCACTGATCAGGCTGATGAACAGYGGGGACAGTTTGCTCCTGCGAACTTCTGGGGATGTAGTGTAAGACACTGCCATAAAGCATTCAGCACAAGCCTTCCTCATTCCCCACACACTATCAGAACAAAGTTCAAAGAACTTGGGAATCTGCCAAAAATAAGCCAATCCAAGACTAATTAAAGACTAAASAAAGACTGCAGCAATATCAAAGTATTTGAAAACTGGAGACAATGACAACTCAGTAAGCAAAGAACAGAAGAAACAGGGACAGGTTAAATGMATACACTAATTAAAGGAATTGGAAAAAAACCATCTGTGTCTCACTTACTCCATTAGGATTGTGTGTACAACTATAAGCAATAAGAAAGAATAGAAAGAATTATTAATAGCCTATTTTTCCTGAATTCATAATTGAATTGATGATCATTGAATGATCATCTAGTTCAGGAAAAAAAGAGTCAGTAATTCTCAAGTGTGTGTACATATATAYATACCTACTGCAATTTACATTTTAAACATGTTTTGCAAAACAAGAACTTTACACTTCTCTTCATTCTCAGTTTCGCTATGTAATTGCAATTGAGGCCTTAGCCAAATCAATTAAAAAATGCATGCACACTGATTAATTTATAGAGAAGACAATAAAAGAACTCATTATTAAACTTTCTGAACTGAGAAATTTAAGTCTTGCAAATTGACTTGGTTTTTACTTACCAGCAGTCTTTCTGTGGCTTCTTGCCCAACTGCATTACAAATGTCACCAAAATTAGCTGCACAAATCTAAGAAATAAAAAGTCATTAACAACACTGTGTCTCTTTCAAGGACATTAGTTTGATTATCAACTCCACCATGCATTATTTATCCCACGAAACAACTGCACATGTTTTGACTCTTCCAATTTCAGCCCTGTAACTGCATCGTGTAATATTAACTCATGCCAAACAAAGACTCATTGGAGCAAGTGTCCATACACCACATGCCTCTGGAATCAATACCARTAAAGGTTTCTGCATGAGGAGCATCATCTGCTCCAGTAACCACCAGAAGGGATGATAAGCCCACATGAAAGTTTAAATCACTTGGAGCAGCAGCTGTCAAACCCAGAGCAGGCCAGAACATGATATGAGGGTCAGGACTTAGGTGTACTGACAGCACTACCCTGGCTCAAGGTGGCTTAAGTGCTTTGCTGAAGCAAAGTTTAATCAAGGTCTCAAGTTCGTGCCATTTACAGGCCATTACTGAAGCTCTAATTAAGGCAAAAGGGACATCCCTTCATGCTGCAGAAAGATGCTGCCATAATCTGAAATAATTTAAGATAGAACTGTGTTAATACACCTTTTAGTCACTCTCTATGCTTATTTAGAAGGCCATAAAGCAGCTCAAATTCCAGCATGTGCTGCTTATGTTGCAGACCAAATTGAAGCTCAGYGTGACCCTTAAGTCTACTCAAATATTTTAATACTTCTTATGCTACAAGTTTCCTTTTGTACTCAAACATGAATTACAGTAAGTCTTACCCAAGCACAGCAGCTTTAAAAAAAAGGCTGTGCAAAACTATTTAATGTGCAAGACCAGTCTAACTGCTGGACCAAAGTTATTGACCAAGGTCTGTTATCTGTTTCTTTACTGAACCAGAGAAAGTAGAATTAATAAATTAATTAATAATAAAGTAATATTAATAAATTAAAAACTTCTCTCCCAGATGCTTTGAAAGTTCCTCAGCTAAAGTTATGACTAAATTAATCAGAAAGGCATTGGAAAAGCAAAGTACAAACTCATTTTTAGGTGGTTTAGGGTTGGACACACACCAACCTTTCGGACTTGAAACAATTTCCCATCACTGCACAGTTCACAGAAACGAGGAAGCAGCAGGTGCTCAACTGTTGTTCTACTCAACATGGAAGCCATTTTACAGATTATCTGAAAATCAGGAAAGGGATACATTTAATGAGAACAGAATTACAAAGCTTGTAAGCACAGCCAAAATCCTCCGAAAAATTACCTCAGAAAGACCATGATTACAATCAAACAGATTTAACTGCTACACATTATTTATATTTTCATACACATTTATGTGAAGCACAAATATAGCTTTACTTTGAATCATTCTACAGAAGAATATAACATTTCTGTATTTAATTCTTTGCCTTTTTTATGTGGTTAAATCAACTTTTATTGATAGATTTGTTTTCAAGGTGTTCACAATGTGACAAACAGTGGTATTTTGTATGGAGAAGACAAAAAGTTCCTTTTCACTAGGCACCTTAYAAAAATCACTCTTTAAGCATGTTAGAAATATCCCAAACTGCAGCATGCAACACATTGGGCGTTAACAGTTCAGATACATTAAAACATGCACAGTCCCAGCTCTTTGTAGGCTCAGATACCACAATAAAATAGAATTTTGCAATACAACAGGAGACAAAAAAAGGGAGAGCAAGGAAAAACTAGTTATATGTGTGAGCTAATGCACACTTTATACGAATTATCCCTAGGAATTTTAGGAGTTAGAAGAGCATAATGAAAGGAAGTTAGTAAYACACTCATTATTTCCGTTTTCTCTGAGGAGCTATCAATTTCCACTACCAACACAAACCATGTTTCTGCTRTGAAAATCATGTGCTTTGGATTTTGTGTRTTTCCTTTCAGYTCCCACTTTCTGGGRGSAGTTGCTGTAACYCYTGTGTTWGTAAGAGTAGAAAGCAAGGGGCTCCCATGCACCTTTCTCCTCAACTGCTCTGCCTGCAGCACCAGGAGTTTAACATTTACACAAGTGAATTCACCTTTCTATTTTTATTTTTCAAAAAATACTGGAGCTTTCTACCTTCATAAAAAATAAACTTTATTCCTTCCTAGAAATAAATGCTTGCCTTTGTAATAGAATCCTAAATCAGAACTAAGGAAGACACCATTCAAGGACTTTCCTACAAATTTTCAAACTCCTAAAAGGCATCTGGTGCTCAGATGTCATCCTGGAAAATTGCCTAAGCAATTCCCAACTCCCAAACAAGGAAGAGGAAAATCTAGCTGGTAAAATATTTTACAGGTCAAGTGTCAGATATCCATGCTGAAATGTAATTACACACCAGCACTTTTCTGTGGAGTCAACTGATTTCTTGAAAGCCACCAGGCAGTGTTTTTTTCAAAACACTTCAGAACTGAGATCAGGTCATATTTCTACAACATTACTGTGAAACCTGGTAAAGCAAACGTAAAGAACACTCTGGGGAATGTAACAATCCTAACAAGAATTTTAAAAAAGGCTGCCAAGAATCCATTGTATTTTGAAGCTATTCAGCTACTATTTTGACATCATTTAGCATCCTAAGGTATAAGGATAGTCTCTTTCTAAATTTGTTATTTTCAAAAATTCTTAATAAAAATTTAAGATTTGTTGAACTGAAAGTCCAAATATTTTAATGAATAAACACTAAAAGTTTGATTGCTTACTTTAATTAATGTCAGCACTATTCCTGGACCTCATTTTAATCRCCACTATAAATTAATGTTATCAACTTACGTTCACAGCTTCCACCTTGTACTCATCATCACTGTCAGGAGCAGAGAGGTCCAGCAGAATGGGACACACCTTATTTTCAATGTCACTCTGRGCCACAAGGTCCTGTTCCAGCAGTATCAGCAGGGCTTCCTGACCTGCCTTTCTGACCTATAAACAAACACACAAGACCAGCTTGTCACTATAAAAACAATGTTTACAGACACAAGAACCACAACTCCCCCAATTTTTTGAATGAACACACAGGCACAAGCTAAAAAATACAAACCCAGGAAAAAAAGTCTTAGTTTTATTATCAGAAGGAATTAGTAATAAAATCTCAAGTTTAATATAATCATTTCATCACCTTCTGAGAATAAGACAAGAGATAAAGTAGAAGATAGGATTTGCATGTCATGAATCCTGTAACAGACTCTGTCCATGTGCTGTCAGACAAACCCTGAAGTTTCCTATTATCTGCTAAGGGAAGTATTAAAAACGAAAACACGCCCCGAAAAAAAATTTTAAAAAATGAGACCTCCCTAGTGCAATGTGCTGAAACCAATAAACACAGAGCACTACATAAAAGCCAGATATCAACCAACATGGAATTTCCTATTATCCCTTCCTCATGCCCTAAATTCAYTGAACCACACAGAATTTTCCAAGGCTCCAATTCCTGCTGTCTGTTTTTCCTACCTGATTGTTAACATCTGTGAGGTATCTCACTACTATGGGCATAAGGTATTCAAAAAATGCTGTTGGGAATTTTGGTCGACTTTCTTGCAGAAAAATGGCAATAGGAGGTATCTGCTCCATCAGCTCTGTACGTACAGTTGGCTCTGAAAATAAAAGTCAGAATTACATTAGTAAATATGAAATTAAKATCAGGTACCTTAAGAAAAAACTGGCATTTTTCTTTAATGTTTTCACAACAGAGGAAAATTAAAATAACCAAAACATAAAAAGAGCATCAGTAAGATTGCCTGCTCTTAAAGGAAAGCTGAATAAAACAGAATAGCCTTACTTACRTCATCACGGTTCAGAGATTTGGGATCAGTTCCCAAATCAATCCTATAAAATCAGATCACAAGCTGGAAAATCCAGTTACCATGAATGTATGCACAAGAACGATTAAAACACTTACAACAAATATAGCAAATAAAATTTAACAAACTTCTTGAAAAATATTGTTTCAGGCCCTGTACTAAGAAAGGGCCTTTCACTTAACATTTACCACACAAAATACTTCAAAAACGAGACAAAAATGCATCTATTTTTATTGACAGATCTTCCTGCTAGATGATTCAGCTTCCTTAGCTCACTCACTGCCTTCTCAAAATCGGAAATCAGTACTTCCTATGTTGCAATTTACATAAAATAACTTACACAAATTAAAAAACAAACAAAAGCAAACTTTCAAACCTGCATCTTCCGAGAGCCTGACCACTATTTCCATTACAGTCAGAAAGTCTTCTTCATTGKTACTGAAATCTCGAAAGACATCCAAAAGACCTCTGGCAATAATTTGCCTGTGGAGTGAACACAAGAATTGCTTTAATATCCAGCCAATGACACATAGATGGGATTCAAGGGGAACTTATCAAATGTAAATGACACAAAAGATCARACTCTTCTCTGAACATTCTACATATCAACAAAACAAAGATGGAATTGAGAGATCTTACTTAGATAGCCAAGAATGAAAAACATCTTTTCATGGAAGTATTATGGAAGTTGTTSAAATAGAAATAACATCAGGCATGTGTTTGGGAGACTCATGAAAGACACCACGACACCTTAACATCCACAGTGCACCCAGACTCAGGTACCATCAAGTGTGCCTGCTGTGCCCTTACCTGTTAAATACATTGTCACTGAAGGCATATTTCTCTAGACGAGCCAGTGGAGTTAAATTATCCTGCCCAGGAATATCCAAGAATGCTGTTATCCTCATGCTATCGCAGTCTGGTCCATAATCTTCAAAGCCAACTTGAAAGACATGAAAAGTAACCAAAATAAAAAAAAACAAAAAACCAAGAGTCAGCAAGAGATGTTACAATGTACAATACAAGCTAGCAATAACTATTTCTTTAAAAGGGAAGTATTTGCCCATCATTGGAAACAGCTTGCAAAGGAATCTTAAATTGTATCTAATGAAGTTGAGAGCAACACTTGCATATAGACTTGTCAATTCAAGCTTAAAGGTTAATTTGACTGTCAAAACATTTAGCTGTAAATACACTTCACCCTCCCAGTGAAGGATCCACATGCACTAAGAGGGCTCAGCTGACACAACTGCACACCACAAACTGACCCACATATTCAAAACAAAAATAAATTACATTAAAAGAAACTGGAATTTTAACAATCATAGCAAAAATCAAACAGTATTGCTTTAAACAGCAAATTCTTATGTCTGTTYCAAAGTTCCCAAGGTGCATTTTCCTCAGTGTAGCTACTGGGCCCCATGTACCTAAATCAGACCAGTAACTTTTGGGAAAAACTTCAACTTCGCCATACTTGTGAACATGCTGGGAGCTCCCTACTGCAGACCAGACYTTCTCTGAATCTTTTTTGTATTTGCAGCTTTGGACTTTTACCCAAATATTACCACACCAACTGCTACAATTTCCTTCCCCAAATCTAACAGTCACCATCACAAATTAGAGGCAGGAGATATGACCGTGAAAAGGAAAGGGATAACTTTGTTGCCAAACATTTTAATCCTTCATCTTTACAACCAAGTGAAATAATGTGCCTGCAGCACGTAAATCTTTCACACAAATGGTCTTTAAGGGCTGGACAAAGGAACTCCATAGAAAGAGTTGCACTGGAGTGGTTAATATTGCTGCTCTGGGTTTACAACTGTCCCAAGCACTCCTAGAGCCAGGCACACTTCTTTCACACAAATAGAGCAACTGGGACCACACTTTAGGAAATGGCAATCCTGCCAACACAGCTTCTCACATGCATGAAGTATCTCACAACCCAGCACATGTGCTGCCAGTGACAACCCCTGAAGACAACAAGCCACTTCTTTGGTCTAAACTCCATTAATATCCATTATAAATCACTTTATATGTTAAARCCTCCTCTATTACTGAGAGGTACCAAGCCCCAGTTTTTTTCCAACATTTCCTATGTAAAAGTCTGCTTTCCAATTATTCAACACAAGTCAAAACAGTCTCAGGAATACAGCTTAGTAAAAGAGGAAATCATCTGAAAATACATGGAGAAAAATGCTATATCTGAGTCTTGAGGGAAAAAAAAAAAAAAAAGATTGGTTTAAAATCTCCAAGGTCCCCAGGTGAGTTAGAATCCTACAGCAATTCCAAATTTTCCCCCAGTCAAAGTGCCTGAAGAGGGAACATCCAGATTTGCTGTTTCAAAAGAAACTTCTTGTATCCCTGACAGCTCACGGGAAGTTACACAGTGTCTGYAGGATTGCAGATTTCCTTTCTGAGGTTGCAACAGACTGTCCACACCCAAACTGACCATCCTTGGATCTATGCAATTATAGCACATATATTTGAAAGTCCTCACAGACCAGACATTCACTGGCTAATTTTTAAGCTTAGTCACCTGTTACACAAAGAAAGACTGATTAAAATCAATATACTTGTCATTAGCTTTAACTAGTTCCCAGCTGTCCCCAATTAGAAACACTTTAATGATTAAAGCTATTACTTCACTTCAAATATTTTAGAATTCCTACCAAATCAAATGACAGTGAAATAAACTCCAATTCTAATTTTGACTACAATACTAAACCTGGGGCTGATTTTGTAAACATTATGAACATGTTTAATTTTACTACATGGAGTAGTTCTATTACTCATTTAAAGTACTTAAGCACACACTAGTGCTTCCAAGAACAGAGACAAAACAGAGCACTATTACTTATGCTCAGGATTGAGAGTTAAATATCTGAAATAGTTTCCACAYGCTCTCACTACACATAAATAAGGAATAATCATGGCAGAATCCATTCTGTCTTCTCTCAAGAATTTTAGTTTTCTTTTTCCACAAAATAAGACAACATAGGTACTCACAAGTTTCAGAATACACCATGKACTATAAAGTAAATCCCAAATAATGAACTAGCATTTATCTAATGTTCTTTCACAGGTATTTTTCAGTATTTTTCCCTCTAACTAGGTCAAACAAGCTTGAAATCTGTTCACCTATAAACAGAAATAAATGTGACAGTATTCACAGCTGAACTCGAGTTCACTGTGCTCAAAAGCTGCTCAGAGGCATAAGAAATTCAGGGTCACAAGATCTAACAGAGCAATTCAATGTCATCTCCCAGTGTCACCATCCACATTTCACAGCACAAACCAGWAAATGCCAGCACCGAGTGCAACAATTTAATGAGCTCAAGGACATAATTTTCCCTCTGCATGTTTATAGAAGGAAAAACAAATTCTTTAAATACTTTCTTATTAATTGTACAAAGGGCATAAATAAGCTAATTATTTCTTCCAGATGACCCATTATCTCATCTTATGAAAAGCAAGTTTTAAGCTGCACTTGAATTAAGCTAGAATTTACTACAGCTTTTTCCCACACCCGGAATAAGCCCCCAGACTCTGTGTTTCAACAGAATTAATCTTCATCGTGCATGATAATATTTCACCAATTTAGTTAAGCAAGTAAAAATCCAGTTCCAGTGGTTTRTTTCACTGAGGCTTTCCTAAAACACATCCTAAACTCTTTGCTAGCCTAGTCACTGAATAGCACAACAGTATCACAGCCATGGGACACCTGAGCTCTGCTACAACAGACCGCTGTTGATTCCATAATTCTAGAGGCATTGTCAAACTAACAAACATAATCAAAGAATATTTTTACATCACGTAACTATATTTTAATAAAGCTCTAAAAGGTACATTTATTTACATGCTCATCCTGAAATTGATAATTTCTTCCATGAATTACTTATGGCAAAACTGTCTTTATCTGGACTTTTTTTTTTACTAGAGTTTTGCCTTACAAGCATCAAACATTTTAATAAACCCACCAGACTAATCTGTTACAGTTTAAACAGAACAGCCAAGGACTGAACACTAACGGAAAACAAACACTTCCAGGGATGGTCACCCCTGGTTCAAGGCCAAAACACATTAGAGAACTGTTATAAGTTTGCACTTATTTCTTCTGCTCACACTTTACACATTGTTACCTACTCGGGGAAAGCAGAAACCTCAAAGACTGAGAGCAATAACCAACGGAATCCCACAGAACCAGCTCCTCCCAAGAGTAGATCTTCCCAAAGGAAGACTTTAGATCCCATTTGTATTCCAACATTTCCCTGATGTTCCTGAAGACCACCTTTTCCTAAAACAGCTTTCTTATGCTCAGCTGGGAAGGTAAATGGGATGGGTCCACCTGTTTCGCATTCCCAAATGATAACAAACCATAAAGATCTTGTGACAAAGTTTCTCACAAGAATCAAACACAAGTATCATTCTTCTTCTTTAATTGAACAGTCCAACGTGCCACTGAAACCACCCGACAGAGAGAGCACCTTTCTAAGGCAATAGAAGTTTCTATTAAACATCGTTAAAGCTTCCTCTYCTGAAATCACAGCGCTTACCAGGCTGGTTCAAGTCTGACAGGTGTCCAGTTCTCTTGGAACACAGCCCTGGGCTACAAAGGCGTGTGATGGAGCTGTTCCCTGCCTGGAAACTCAACCCAAACCCATGGGTTTGTGCGATCCAACCGGAGCACACACAGCTATTTTCCCTTTATCCCGAGTGCACCCGCAGCACATCCCCGGGATGCAGGAGCAGCGGAACACGCGTCCTCACAGCCTCTACAGCCTTRGAAAGTCTCACCGCAACTGAGCAATCCCTGGGCTAATTATTCTAATTCCCAACTACAACAGGAGCGGGGCTGATCCCCTCATCCCCCCGTGCGCCTTTTCGCAGGCTCGGGMGCTGCTGGAGCTGCTGTTTACACCGAGCCCAGTGGCCCCTAGAACCAGCGGGGATAATCCCAACGCCCTGGGAACTTTCATCTACCAGAACTGCCTCAAAATCCTCCCCTCGCCCTCACCGGGGTGAAAATGCAGAGAGGGAAAGAGGGCGACAGGAGGACCCCGGGGTGGGAGCGCGGGCCTGAGCAGGGAGCGGAAAAATAAAAAACAGTTACTCACAATCATCTAAGTCATCCTGCAAATCCACAAAATACAAAGGGATCCCTACAAACAAAAAACAGAAGAGAGATACCAGGGGGTTGATTTGGGAAGGACGGCGGCAGCCCCGGCTGAGCCGCCCGCCCGCCCGCCGGCCCCACTTACCGGCCATCTTGGAATGGACATGGGCGAGGAGGAGGAGCGGCAGGGC
This sequence comes from Malurus melanocephalus, assembly GCF_030028575.1. NCBI lineage: Eukaryota > Metazoa > Chordata > Aves > Passeriformes > Maluridae > Malurus > Malurus melanocephalus. The sequence continues at coordinate 73,204 of NW_026623573.1, forward strand.
ACAGGGAGGAGCCGCGGGTGCTTCCTGCCGCCGGGTCAGCCCCGAAACGCCACCGGGTGAAGGAGCAGCGTCTGCCGAGGGTCGAGCGGCCCGTCAGCGCCTCAGGGGGACAACAGCGAGCGGGGGGCGCGGGCGGGGACTCCGGCGGCCGCCCAAGATGGCGGCGCGGCCGCGCAGCCTGAGGAGGAGCGCGGTGTGCGGGTAACCGGGGCGGGCGGGGGGCGGCGATGATCCTGCTGGGCCGCGTCTCAGGCGCTCGCTGAAGGCGCTGCCTGCCCGGCCATGGCTCTGAGAGAGCTGAAAGTTTGCCTTCTGGGGGTAAGTGCTGGGCGGAGGGAGGCAGGGTGGGAACCGAATGAGGGGCCGGCTGGAGAGGCTCGGTGGTGGCGGGGAGCCTCTGTGGTGATGGCGGAGAGCCTCTGTCAGAGGCTGGAGAGGCTCTGTGGTGATGGCGGAGAGTTTCTATCAGCGTTTGGAGAGCCTATTTCAGAGCTCGGAGAGATGTCGAATATGGGTAGCTCTCCCCGGGTGCAGGGTGGCCCTCKCCCCGTCCCTCTGAGGGAACCGGGCGGACGCGCTTTCCCTTCCGCGGGGGAGGCGTCTGCCCGGCGTCAATATCGCTCCTTTTTTGCCCTGTGCTCCTTCTAAAAAAAAAAAATAACAGAGGAAGCACAAGTACCCTGTACGTTCTTCCTCTCAGGCTGTTTCGGGCTTGTAGTTCACAAAATAAATAGAAGCACCTGAAATCAAACTGGTGTGAGRGAAGGGAGGGGCCTGAACTTAATATTGTAAGAACATAGGGTGGCTTGAAAGTCTTGCAGGTGGTGGAAGAAGGAGACGTGAAGCGAAATTAAGCAGAAGTTTAAAAATTGAAGGCTATGAAGCTGTGTCGGCTTTTTTTGGTCTGGTCTGAGAGCTCCAGGTTGAACAGGTGGAGGTGTCACTGCCTGCATCGAAACCCTCTGTTATTCAGACTTGTTTTTTGCTTATAAATGGCCACATTGCCCTTCAGAGGGGAAGATTATGTGTTTGTGTGCCCTTCGTGTTATGAAGGTATTTGGGATAACTACTGTTTGTGTTCACCTGGCCTGAGAAACCTTTTGGCAGGAAAGGAGAGTAAGGACCTGGGAAAACTTGTTCTTGAACTCCCTGAGCCACGACCCACATCTGTGTTTCTCTTTTTAAGATATGCWTTGATTAATGAGACTACAAATGGCATAAATTGCAGAGCTATGATAATGTGTTTTTCTTCAAGAGGAAAACAGCTTGGCAGGATGAGCACAATCATGCATAGTGTAGTCAAATCACTGTAATATTCAGGAGATTTTTTTTWWAAAATGSATAAATTACATAAYATTTCATTTTCAGTGAAGTAGTTCCTCATAGTTTTATTGCTTAAAATTTTAGTGACCCAGGAAATGTAAAGAAAGTAATTTGTCTTCATATATCTTAAAATACAATTTCAAATGTCCGGCTTCTATTGAGAAGTGTTTTACCGCTAAGAGCTTATTTTACTTCTAATGTGACTTCTGTATATCTTTTGCTTTTTAACCATGGATTGGTGGTGCAAAAATACACACAACCCAAATTTTTCATGTTGTGTTCCTTCTTTCACCATTTTCACCATTGTAGAGTTGCATTAGTAGCATGTTTCAGGTGTGTCACAGAAGAAATTTCAAGTCTTTCATTAAGCAGGGTGGGACAGCATTAGTCAGAGGTTGAATGCATGTGTCACACTTGTATAATTTCATGTGTTTCATTGGTTCTCCATCCTGGCAAGCTGTACTCAATTGCATATTTTACTAAAAGTGGTCTTTTCCTATTGCTATTCCATTTCAAGTTGTACATAGCCTTGGGGAAAATGAAATTTGAGTAATAATAAGTATGAACGAAGATTTTTGTAGTCCTTACAAAAAAAATTCAGTTTTGTTTAGAAAACTAACTTGTCACAGGCCTTTCATTTTTCTACTAAATTAGTGTAATACCTGAAGTATTTMACAAGTTCTTTAAGATTGTCTGCAGGAATGTGTTACTCATCCCAGTGAGTTTGATTTGAGGATAAAAAGCATCATCTGTTTATAGTAACAAATACCACTTTCAACTGTTTCTGTTCCTTTTTTAGGACACTGGTGTGGGCAAATCAAGTATTGTGTGGAGATTTGTCGAAGATAGCTTTGATCCCAACATCAACCCAACAATAGGGTAAGAAACCAAGTAAAGTAAATGTGATTTATGTAAGAATAAAATGAAATTACCTGAGTAGATCACTTGGGAGTTCTTCGTGTGTGGCAGCTAAACATGGTAATAAACATGACTGCAGCCTTAATTAAGCTCGTGAGCTACCTCAGGACACATAGGAGTGTTCCCGGCACTCCTGCAGCTTCCATTTTCATGTGTAAGGTCTGGACCCATTTTGTACTGTTAATCTAAGTTAACAATGAATAAATTACACTACAGATGCTTCTGCTAAAGGGACAGCATACTTTTCTTGTACACAGCCCTTAAATTTCAACATCTAATTATTATGCAACTCCATGGTTTCTAATTTATTTTTTTAAAGACTCAAGTACAATAAGTCTCTTAGGTTTTTGAGSGTGTTTAACATTCTAATTCAGGTAGTTCTTGCCATTAATTAGTAAAAGTGTTGCACATCTTTATGCAATGCACACACAAAGCTAACTGTTGAAACTGTTTTTGCAGTTGCTCTCATAGATAAGGGGGATATTTGAGATTTGAGCCTCAGAGTGGCAACACTATTGATCTCGAATCTTTGGATGGATAGAAGAAAGAGATCAGGAATTGTTGAAGTGGTTGGATCTTTTTATTCCTTTTCCTGTYTCTTTTGCTTAGCAAGTGTCTTTTGGGCTGCTTTGATAAAATGCATTTTTTGGCTTATGGGAGGACAGACTTTGCTTGATGCCAAGAGATGTGTGGGGGTGTCAGTACAAYTTCCTGTCTCAGGTGAAATAGGCTCTGCCACAGCTTTGACCATAAAAGAACCTCCTGATAAAGATCAGCTATATCTCATCCTGTCCTTCCGAAAAGTTGGGTGCCCATGGTCTCTCTCTTTTTCCTGACACCCCCGTCTTTTTTTATTATAAATACTGATACTGAATTGCAAGATGTTCTGTAGCAAGTGGGCTTTTGTTTGAATTTCCCTATTAATAGAGGTTTATTGACAGTACTGAGATCATTATACTTGCTTGAAGGGACASACTGAAAATCTATCTCTTACCAATCTTAACAAAATCATTCACTGGTCTGAGGACTGGGTATTTTGGTGTTTGCTGTAKGAATAAATGAATCCAAACTTGCCCAAATGCAGCGGTTCTGTGAAGCTCCAGTAAGATACATGGTCCTGTAATTTTAAGCATATTGATTTTGACCTTTTTTTTATACCTTGCATTTATTTACTAATTGACACTAGTGGGTGGAAAGAACAAAGTAAGGATTAAAAGAGCTTTGAGCGTCTTGCAAAACAAGCTGAGAATGTTTCAACTTTATTCCTGGGTCTTTGAGTTCATGAGATATAATCTTGTTTCCTCGTCTGTTTTCATTCCTCTTAGAATTATTTGAGCAATCACACTTTGTTGTTGTCAGTGTTCATTGCTCAGGTTCAGATATGGGCAGCTGCAGAAGCTCTGCCAGTTTTTGTCCTCTCAGTATGCTGAGGGCACATTTAAGCATTTCCCATATACCTGTGGGAACTGCAGAATATCTAGTCCTTCAGGGAATATCTAGTCCTTCAGGTGTAGTGATACCTGTCCCCAATTTTATTCCCAAGTATGGATTTACCGTCACTTATCTGAATATTAGTACAGAGGAAGAAAAAGCTGATGGAAAGGGAAGGATTTGACCTCTTTCCCCCCAGAAGTTTCCRGTATACACTGAAGTGATAGCTGTGATGCTGTGAGGGAGGATATTGTTAAAAGGCTGACCTTYCTAGGTTTTTGGTCTTCCTATATTTTTCATCCAAAGCCTGTGAACAATTAAAACTTATAATTTGCATTCATGCTGTGTTTTTTTAGTTGAATTCCAGTCTCTGAAAGGAAATTTCATCCTCTCTTAATTTCAGCCTTTATTATCTGAAACGCTTCATCAGTTTGGTGTTTATGTGTAGAGAACGCACTTTTACTGGAAATCTGAACCTTTTTGAAAGCTCGTGGTGGTAATGAATGATCTAAGAATATCTTCATGTTTGAAGAAGCACGAATTATGGTTTGTTTGGTTTTTTTTTTTAGAGCTTCATTTATGACCAAGACTGTACAGTATCAAAATGAGCTGCATAAATTCCTGATTTGGGATACAGCTGGACAGGAGCGGGTAAGTAAAGTCAATAYCTGTGGAGAAAGGTTGGGCCAGAGTTTGGGTTGTTTTTCAACTCTGCTTGTGAAAGTCACAAAGTGATCTGATTTTACAAAGATGTATTAGAACACTCGTTTCTATGCAGGTTCCTATCAAGATGTGGGTGCTGTAGATATGTTTTTATTTTTGATTGTTGTTGTGATTGAAGTGTAAAGGTATGAAAGATTACCAAAGAGGAGTTTATGAGACAATAGACTGGGTTTAGATTCCCTGAAAGGGAGTGGTCTTTCCAAAGAAAACAAGACTGGTGTGAGGAGCAGGGGAAGCCAGCAGCTGTCTCTAGTACCATTTCTGCTTGAGTTTTAAACATTTAACCAATGTTTGTAGCCAGTGCAGCAACACAAGAATCAAAGGGAAATAAGTTATGTTTCATAATATAAGTAAGGCCTTGATTCTGGAAAAATATACAGCTGCTAACACATTCTGTAAGCTTCACTGTTAGGGTTATAAATGTGAGCAGGATGTAGATTTAGGCTTTCTAAAGCAGATTTCCAAGCAATGTTACTAGAGATAACTGCTCTTTTGTTCTTTTGTAAAGTTTTGCTAATCAAGTCTGATGGTGTTAGAAGTTATGTCAAGGAATCTCTTTTAAATGTAAGTTGTAATTTGGTAGTTTGGGGTTTTGATCTCTGCAGCATGAGGGGAGGCAACAAAAKCTTTGAAGAAAATGACTACTCAGGTGAAGTCCCAGTTAATTAATTTGCGTGATTTTTGCTTGGAATTTAAAAGGAAGACTTTGCTAGAGAATTGCTTGCTTATGGATCACTAGTAAGAGTGGTAGAAATTACAGTAGCTGTATTAACAGTGCTTTTTCTTGTTTCTTGACTGCAAGTGAACTGTTGGCAACTGTCAATGACTCATGATGAGTTTATTTAGGATGTGAGGTAATTGTAACAAAGGTTGGGTTATTTAGGATAACAACTGGCAAATGCAGCTGTACTATTGTTCAGGATTGGTTTAAGAAACAGCCCAAACAGAAAAACAAATAAACCAGCAAAACAACTCCCCATTGACAAACAAAACAAACACTTTTTGTCAGTCATCCCTATCCAGAGCACTTGATCTTTAGGATTCCTGGTGGAACTGACTTGCCAGCTTTTTGACTTGATGACAGACTTGATGGCTAGGAAATAACTCAAGTACATTTGTATTGGGATTCAGTGCTGCAAATTTTGAATGACAATTTATTTCCTTGCAGCAGCACCATATAAAACAAACTTAGGTTGTCAGGGATGTTTCCCAGGAATTTGTCCAATACTATCTGTGTTATCAAAAATATCTTGAGCCCTTCCTAGCAGTCAGTCAGCATTTGCTGTAAATAGTTTGTCTTAAGTGAACATTGTAGCCCRTTCTGGAATGTTAATGCTGGAAAGTGATACTCTGAGAGATAGAGTGAATTTTTAGAGGTTGGTACTCTTAAATGGAAAGCTTTATAAACATGCCTGCCACTATTTGGCAGGAAACATCCATTACATTTTAGCATTCCATCTTGTTCACTTKAACTGCGCAAGGAATGGGAGGACCCTGTAACTTGGATTCAGCACATCTAATCTGAGGAAGCATCTCTATACATGACCAACATGTTCCTGGTCTATAAATAGACTCTCAGTGATACCTCTTTAATTTTCTYCCATACAAGTTGCTCGATATCTTTATTGAAATGAAAAAAGAAAGATATGTTATCAGGGCTCTGACCCAGGAGCTGTGATACCTGTGAAGCTTGTAAATCATATCTGAGAGAAGTCACTTGAGGCCCAAGTATAACCAAGGAAATCAGTGAATTTTGAGCAAGGATGTTTGCTTTGAAATTATTCAGGATCTCCACAGTTTCTCCAGAGCAGACAGTGCTATCATTGCTGTCACAAATGGTCTGTATACCTGCTGGCCCTAAAGCACAATTTTTTGGTCATGCAGTTTTCTGGCAATGAATATGGAAGGGATTCCCTCCATGGAATAAATCTGGAATACCAAAAACRTCCACACCATTCTTGGAACTGAAATGTCTCTGCTGATTTATGATGCAGAATGCATGGAATTCACAGTCCTGGCTTCTTGAGGCRTGTTTGCTGTTTCTCATTTCAAAAGCCCAGCTGCAGATGATGCTGCACTGCACAGGGCACCCCCTTGCTCTCTGTGGGTTCAGGGGTGGCTGGGTAGCCTTGTTCCAGAGGTGGAAATGTGCACCAAGTCACTTCACACAGCTCATTTACACACACACACACACCTTATTCCTTCTCTCATTTCTTCTACACTGAGTTAAATTGATAGGAGGTAACTTRCAGTCATTAGGATTTTTGCCTTCTTACCTAACAGTTTGGAGTTTCCCTGGTTAATTGCATTATGTTATCTTAATACTTAAGTCAAAACACAAATTGGAGGCTGGGGAGCAAGCTGAAGTCTTTGGAAAAAGTGCAAAAGGAAAATCCAGTGTTTCTGGTAACATCTGTTTTATTAATATATTTTATCTGCCGACTGCTCTTAGGTGGAAAAAAGTATCTAAGTGTTAGCAGACTGGAAATGAGAGGAATACCAAATCAGCAAGTGAAAGTTGGTTTATTCCCAATGTAAATAGTGAAATAATCAAAAGCCAGGTTGCAACCAGTCCAAGTGGTGGTTTACCAAATATGTTTCTCTTTACATTTTAGTACTTAAAAGGAAGAGAGGGATTATGTCCCAATGTGAACTGAATGCYTGTCCATGTTTCCCTTTCCCACTATTAAATATTTTTATATTCTGAACTTTGCATTCAAAATCCTATTTTCAAAACAGAATATGAAAGCCAAACGTAAATGGYCTGGAATTCTGCTTTATAGCAAGATTTTTATGATTTATTATATTGCTCTCAGTTGAACTGTACTAAGCAAAGGAAATTGGTATTTTATTAGAAATGAATAAGCCTTTATGAAAAACTGTATCCAATTCATTATTTTTACCCTGAATAATAAGATGCACAAAAGCTCTAAATCATATATACTTACATGGAACCAATATATACAGTKCACTCTGTGCTTTGATGGAGAGTTCTGGTTGCTAGATTAGTTGTCTTGGYTTTTTTTTAAGTTGGCAGAATATCCCTCTGTTCTTAAGAATGTTTCGTTGATATTTTTTGCTGCAGCTTGATCGTGTACTTTATCACTTTTTTTAGCCCTGGATTCATAAGRCTCTGTCCACTCAAAGGTACAGGCCCTACCAACCAAACAGACTTGCTGTAGATTTAATTCTGAAAATCACAAGAAAATTACTGCAGCCTTTTTTATCTAGTGTGTTCCTTAAAGCTCTGCTTGTGACAGGGCACATAGTTGTGGACTTTTGAAGTTCTGAGTTTTAAACATGCCTCTAAATTTGAGGGGAAAACTGAAGCAAAGTCCTTAAAGCCATAAATTAGATTATGAAGAAATCAACATTTCTAGTATTTAAGACTGATGATTGTTTCATGGGGCTACAGGTTGACCCCAGCTTCTGAGTATTTSAGATCAACATTAATATATGTTAATTTTCTTGACGTTTGTCTTAGTTAAAATTGAACTTGCTTCTTCCTGCATTTTTGCCCTTGTTTGGTGTTTAAAGTTGAGCACATGCATGTTTGTGTAGACAGTGTTTTATGTGAGAGGTTCTGATCTAGGCAAAATAAAATCAAGTTTGCCTTCCTGCTSTTTGCCATAGGTGTGCTGCTTGGCCTCTTTATAGCAATTTATTGCTTGGCCTTTGTAGAGCAGTGCCTTCCTGGGAGATTGTACTCTATTGCACAGACTAGTTGTGTCTGTAAAGAAAAGTTTTCCACTGCTGTGATCTTTAAAACTGATTTTCACATTTTTCAATAGTAGTAATAATGATAGTGAGGTTCTGGAGGTCAGCAGAAGATCAGGTTTATGTTGTCTGGTGTCTTTCTTGCAGTTTCGTGCTTTAGCCCCRATGTATTACCGAGGCTCAGCAGCAGCCATTATAGTGTATGACATCACAAAAGAGGTAAGAAGTTTGATCTTCACCCATCATTACTATTTCTGGGTTTTTTTTATTTGTGTCATACACCAGTTCTGACTTAATTTTTTCCGTCTTCTTTCCTTTTTTTTTTTTTCCACATCAGGAAACTTTCTCAACCTTAAAGAACTGGGTTAAAGAGCTTCGCCAGCATGGWCCTCCCAACATTGTTGTAGCTATTGCAGGAAATAAGTGTGATCTTAATGATGTAAGGTAAATCACTGTTGTCCATTTTGAGTCTTTCCCTTAAGCCCTAGTGTTAAATATTTTAAGATTTTAGAGCAGCTGAAAGGTATAGAACGATTTAAGCTGTTCTGCTCTAGTGTTGTAGTTTCACAAGGGGTTTGAGCAGTTTCTGCTGTCAGAAGATGTGGTTAATTCTGCCCTTGGATGGTCTCACCCACTTCCTCCCCTGTGCTGATGCGAGTACACGTATGAGTGGGCAGTAAATTGGGCTGTAAAATGGATCCAGATTAAAACTAACTCTTTAAAAAAAAAAGAAAAACTGATCCAAGTGTATTTATCTTTCTCCCACTGTCAACACTTGCTGGCATAACGGTGTGGGGATAGCAGGCTTAGGAATGAGCAGTTTACAGGGAGACAGGATTACCTTTCCTGGTGGCAGTGCCAAGTTACACAAACCTAAACTGCCTGTGAAACTATAGTGTAATAGAAGCTGTTTACCTCACTTTACAAGAAGTGCCCCTGTCAGTCTGTAGCACCTCATTTTGTTAGGAAAAACATCAAGCCTGTTGGAAAGCATTGTGTAGGTTTTTCTGACTTGCTTGTTCAGGTGCCTTCTTTCCCTGCTTAAATATTGGGGTGGAATTGGCTGTGGCCAAAATAGTTGCAGGGAGCGGGAAAAGCTCTTGAGAAACTTTATGAAGAGCCAAACTTTCAGGAAGGCATGTACTAAAAACAAAAGGCCTTTTTTATTGATGTCCTGGTTAAATGAGCCAAAATTCAGAAAGAAGGTGTGTGTAAACTTCTTGGGTTTAGGTTTCACTGGAAAAGGCACCACAGCTGGTGTCTCAAAGGAGACAGATGGTTATATGCTTAAAGAACCACTGCAAAGGTGGTTCTGAGTATGATTTTACCAATTGGTAATACCTAGCTGTTATCTAGTGAGCTCTACTAACTTTTGTTAGAAGTAGCATGTCTTTTGAAGAAATACAGTGTAAAATTACTTAGAACTGTGCTCAGTCTCCCATGCTCAGCTGGCATCACAAATGTAAACATTGCTATTCAAGCTAATGAGGAAGATTTTGTACTTTAGTCAAAGGCAATATTTGAGTAACTGATCGAAGTCCATGCTCTTGATATCCCAAAGTCCCTTATTACTGATAGCAGCCTGTTCTGTAAAAATTGTGAAGTGATACAACATAAAGTCCAGATTTCCCTCTAGCTACTGAGACTTGTATTTTGCATTTTGTTTAAGGAAAGAAACTACATTTTTAACTTGCCTGCCTACTTTGGGGTGTAGAATAAGTAGTACAGTTCTGTATACTCGGTATGAAAATATTCCTCTTTCATAGCTATGTCTTCATGCCAAGTAAATGCTGCAYTGATGATTTGTGCAGTATTGGGAGATACTTTGGTTTTATAAACAGTCCTAAGAAACGCACAGGATCATTGGAAATAATGCTTTAGGATCTTCTCAGGAAATCTAGAGCTGGGGGAATGAATAACACACCTCATAAGGATTGATGGCAGACCTAAGCTTAGAGCACTCAAGACAAAACCACTGCAGTGTTGTCAGATGGATTAAGGCCTTGAGTAGTTCGTGACTGTGCTCATACCTCAAGGCAGGGAGACAGCACAGAGTAAAGAATGAGCAGCAKCTTCAGCATCAGGGAGCACTGTGATGCCAAACGGGTAAAATATTCATTATGGCAGACACTTAAAAACTTAATCTGTCCCTTCAGGTTTTGAGTAATCGGGTTCTTTTGCATTCATGGTTTTTTCTTTGCTTTTTTTTTTCCAGAGAAGTCATGGAAAAAGATGCTAAAGACTATGCAGATTCCATTCATGCAATATTTGTAGAGACAAGTGCGAAAAATGCAATAAACATTAATGAACTCTTTATAGAAATTAGTAAGTATTTAAACAGTTAACATACTTTCTTCACCAAGAAGTTCAAGCAGAAATTTAATTTCCGTGTTACTTTTTGTGCTATTTGGGTGAGAATACACTGACTTTATACTAAATGTGTTACAATCTGACATGAGTACAAACTAAAAAATRAGCTGCATTAACTTCTAGTCATCTAATGACCTCTAAATATACCTTCTAGAGATTTTCAGCCTACTGTGATGCTCCTGGATAAACAGCAAGCAGGGTGCTCGTGTACAGTACAGAAGTCAGTGTCATCTTACCATGTCTGTTAATGAATGTTACAATTAGTACTTGCAAGGTTATGGAAGGAAAAGGAAATGGCATGAGGAAGATCCAGACTTCATACATCTAAGAAAAGGAATTAAGTTCTCACTCTTAATGTTTGTACTTAGGTTTAAAAAGTGTATTTTTAAAAACACARGAATTCATAAATGCCAGATTACTGCATGGGGAATAGCAACTACCTAATGTAGATTTTCCACAATTGTGGTTGTAGTACCTTGGGGTTTTTTAATATTAAATTGCAAATCTTTTCTATCTCATTTGTGGTGAGGACAACAATGCTACTTTTTATGTGTATGAATAAAAAGCAGACAGTATTCCAAAGTGAATTCCATGCAATATTAYTTGGAAGATATGTGTCAAGTAGCAGCTCCAATGTGCAGATGTGTCAGCCTGTTTGTGAAAAGAGGACTAACTACAGAAAAATCAGACCTAAGGAAAAAATACAGGGTCTATAGAAGCAGTTGAATATATTGAAGTTGATGTAAAAAGTGTGTGCTGTAGATTAGCTTCTTGATTTACTGAGTTAATAGTTGCTCTCTAAAATTGATCTTGAATAAATTATGGGGGGRAAAAAATCATAAATCCTCCTCAGAAGAGAATGCTCAACCAGGAACAGTCAATTCTAAAGACTGATGAGATGACTAAAGCAGTTCTCTCTACAAGCACTCCTTTGCTAAGCCCGACGCAGGTGATCTGTGGAAATGCAGGTCAAGATGGTTGTTCTCAAGCTATTCCAGATGGTATTGCATCCTGCAGAGGATATTCTCCAAGTGCTTTACAGCTCAGCTGTCCAAGTCTAGAGGAGCCTGAAGTGTAACTGCTGCAAAATTGGCTTCAAACTGCCTCTGCTCTCCTTTTGTGCAGCCGTCCCTCTTACAGACATAACACAGACTRTTGCTGCCATCCTGCTGGGCAGGAATGTCATCCCTAATGACCTACAGCTAGCTGGAGACACATTATTGTATACAGATCATACACCGGATGCTTAGAATTAGTTTCAAGTATAACATTTCCTATAAATTTCTTTTTCCTGCCTCCTTGTAGGTCGCAGAATTCCATCCACTGACACCAACCCACCGTCCAGTGGAAAGGGCTTCAAACTTCGACGACAGCCATCGGTGACAAAGCGCAGCTGCTGTTGACTGACCCCTTARAAAATCAAACTTGTTTCTACAGTAGGTGGTCTTGGAAGTTAATAGTTCACGTTGGGTTTATATTATCAGTCTTAGATCTTTATCTGCTGGTGTTCATACACCCGAGGTCCCCCAAAAAGGGACCAGCTCATCTGACACCCGCACGCACGCAGAAAAGACTGCAGTTGTCAGGGCAGCCTGCTGGCTTACACAGCGTGCAGTGTCTCTTGCATTCAAAGGGAATCCATCATCACTTTTTTGGCCTTGCTTGTTTGGAAGGTGACTACATGGATGGTAGAACTGAAAAGTTTTCATAATTTTGTAATCAAGGTTTTGGGACTTTTTTTGTAAAAAGGGAAATGAGCACTTTTGTGGGAGATCGGGGGAGGAGAGGTCTGGAAGTTAGATGTCATTTCTTCCTTTTCTTCAGTGAGCCTTATTTTAAATTTTGGTGTAGCTAATCCAAAGTATGGACAGTTGATGTGAGATGGCTACAGAATACACAACTGAAGATAAACAGTAGGCAAATCAGTCCATCCAGTCCCCAAATCCCATTTGCACTTTTTATTTAAAGATGATCTGCTCTGGGGGTGGGGACACAAGCAGCCGATCTTAAACCACAGACAATCTTCTTTCTCATGCTGACTGTAATCACTTTAAGGCAAACTGATAGGCTTATAGGCATCTTTTTGTTACAAGTTATTTAATATTAAGATGCTGGTTGAAGAAAATTGCTTGTAGATCTGACTAAATTAAGTGGTTACTGACTAAAAAGACATGCTGTAAACAGATGCTGCCAGTGGTTCTGGTAAGACCTAYAAGTTTTTGGGGAAAGCTTTTAATTGCTTGGCATGTGTAAAGTGTTCATATTATATTTATGAGACCAGTGTTTAAAGTGTTATAAATTATGTAAAAACAGTAAAAAATAATACAATCTTCTACACTCCTTCCATTCCACTCCTAGGGRTAAACTCTTGGGGAATCTCCATCAGGGTTTTTTTTTTCCTGCATTTTAGGTATTGTCACTGTGAGTTCATCCAGAGRCAGATGAAATTCTTTCTCTTTCAATCACATTTGAAAGGGCCAATAGAGAATCCTGTTGGGGCAGCAYGAGGCCTGTCTGTTGAACGAGTTTTCATGTGGGGTGCACTCAGTCTTTCCTGGTTTGGGCACAAAAATACACATAGGAAGTAACCTTAAGATGTGGTAATGTAGACCATTACCTCTTGGTTCCTGGGATTTTTCATCTGTGAGGGTTTTTAGCAAATCAGTGTTTAGCTTAATCTGTATTGGTTYCAATTAAACTATAGGTTGACCATACCTGTTCGTGCTACTTTATTTATTTTTACTTTTTGTTTCTTACCAGCACTAGTGAGAAACTTTTATACTTCTGAAGAAAAAGAGCTTAATAGACTTGAGTATATACTAAAATATGCTGTTTATCTGTAGTATCAAACTGAGGTCATGATGATGCTTATTCTTTTTTTTTTAATCTGGTTTTCTATCATCTCAAGTATTTTCTCTGAAGGGAATGTAGGAAAGTTCATGAGACATTAGAAGACTTATACTTAAGATTCATTTGTTTTAGTGAAAATTCTTGGAGAGCTGGAGCAAAACAGGCAAACTGGTACACTGAGGTTTCTGGACAGGTCAGTGAGTTTAGTGATATTTGGTGACTACATTTTTGTCATGCCTTTTCCTTACCCTGCCTGCATTGCCAATTCTGCCTTCTTTGCCCCAGTCCTACAGGCTCCATGCCTCCAGAGAGCCCAAGAAATCCAGCTTCCTGGGCATACATCCTACCCTTTCTGCAGTTCTGAGCTTGAATTACTGCAGGTAATGAAAACATGCAAACAGCCAGTGTTTCAGATTGTCCAAACTCCCAACCCTGGAGTGAGGCTGCTTTTTGACACTTGCCTATTTAAAGAGACAGACGGTTGATGTAGCTTCTTCTCAGTTGAGATAAGTATTGACCACTGGCCCTGCTGAAAGCTGGAATGCAGTCTTCCCTGGAGGAGATGCACATGCTCATTGTTCCATTTTTGGTGGAKAAAAATGGTTTCTTTTGTATTAATAATTTGTTATGTCAGCTGCTTTCATCCTGCACTAGGCTTGCTGGAATTGATTATATTTTGCCCTAACATAGCTTCTCTATTTGGAGATGCATTAGTATTGGAGTGTTTGGAATACTGATTATCAACCATTCCAGCTAAATTTTTAATAATATTTTTTCCCGGAAAGAAGTTGTTAAAGCAGCTCAGGATTAAAGTTTTATTCCACCATGCCTTTCTGTCTAAAGAGTGGAGCTCATCAGAGAGACTAAACTTGCAGATACTGTCAAAGGGAATTRCACAATCCCAGAATGGTTCAGGTTGGAAGGGACYACAGTGGGTCATCTGGTTCAGCCTCCCTGCTCAAGCAGGGTCATCCCAGAGCACATTGCACAGATTTATTTCTGCAGAACAAGTTTGAAAGGGCAAAGTGTCGTGTATGTAAAAACGTAACGAGGTGCATATAATATCATTGATCCAGAGCATTTTGTAACTGAAAAAAATATGACTAGTACAACTTCTAAACACCACCAGTTCTTTCTCATGGAAGTTATAGAATTGAACAAAAATATAATTTGATAAATATTTTGTTCTTAAGCTTTGGAGCAACCCCCTAATGTACTCTCCCAAGTTTTGGAACGTCTTTATCCAGCCCACTACTAGAACAGTCACTTAGTTGACTTGCCAGGCTCCCAATCTGTGCTGTAGGTAATTTTGCAGGCTATTTTATGTACTGAAAACTGGCATATTAAGTACCCAAGCAGGCAAAGTTTGGAAGCTTCCATTTAATAACAGGAGTGTCTAGTAACCATACTACTGACAATTGTTATAGGTGCTTTGAAAAGTTCTACAATTCTAACAACTTTTGTTATTGCATGAAGGTAAAGACTTTATTATTAGGTCCAGCAAATCACTACACTTCAGATCTCTGGTGACATAAGTGAGACCCTTTCTTTAAGTGCTACAGGATCAGACATCTAATGGCTTAGAAGGACGTTTTWTGCAGACTTGAGGCTTTGATGTGTTGCTTTACATTTAATGCTACCAGCCTGCTCAAGAAAGATTATTTACTTGCTTGGGGAGAGAATAAGAGGAGAGAATACAGGACATACTTACTGATTTGGAAAGTCTAATCCTTTAACCTGGTTGAGGGAGAACCACATTCTTGGTCAAAGCTTCATTTGAATTATCAAAACGTGATTTATGGTGAATATCTTGAATGGTTTAAAAGTTGGCCTCAGCAAGATTCTTTTGTTACACTGTGTAAAGCTTAAATTATTCTTTAACATTAGCATTAAGTTCCAGTATAASAAATATTAGTTGGAAAAGGAAGCTTTAGCAATGATGTTTGAATGATTTGCTTGTGAAACAGTCCTTAGTGTGTACGAAGGATGGTGTAGGCTATTTGTGGTGTGCTGTGTCAGCAATCTGCAAAGACTATCTTGGGAATGGATGATTTACAGGACAGAAGCTGTCAGAAYGCTGGAGTTGGTCACCCTGGAGTGAACCTCACTCAGCAGCAATAGCTACAGACAAGCAGGGCAAAATCATCTCCARCATGAGGAGAGCCTGCATAATTCACTGGCTTCAACTTCCACACTGCCTGTTCGTTTTCTGAGAAGGCTTCACGTGTCTCCCTTCAATACTTTCAGCCTCTAGAAAAGGCTTGGTTCACAGTTGAGAGAGAATGACAAACTTTCGTAACTTTTTTGGCAGGAAGTAATTTTACAGCCACCTAAGATGGTTTGTACATCATATCAGTTACTCAAAGCAGGAGAATTGTGTACTTGGAATTAAGCCTATAAAAAATCTGTAAAAATTTCTCTAAAGAAAACTGTTAAAGTTTTATGTTCAGATCCCATCTCTAGTAATAGATCACAGTCTAGTGACGGTAGGTGACAGAAGGTTTACAGAAATATGATGGTATGAGTTATCAATGTAAGATGGAAATACAGGTTATAGTATTTTTAAAAGTTATATTAGCTTTCCGTTGAGTCATATGGCTCCAGCTTGTCAAAAGGAATATGCTTGAAATTTCATTTTTGTATATCATACAAAAATTCAGGTGCCAAAACATAATTCCCTAAAATTATTTAGGCTTCCGACACCAGTGTTTGTTTCTGAAAAAAAACCTTCTGATATTCTGAAGGTCTCAAAAGTCTGGATGCAAACCACTTCTTGCTCAGCCACAGTCAAAAATACATGACTTAGAAAAAATCAAACAAGCAYTACCAGACTTTATTCCATGAAGTGTCACAGATAACAAAACTTTCAAGGGATGTAAGACTCTCCTGAAATCCATGAATACTGAGGAGCTTAGCCTCTTGACATGTCAAAATGTTCCTAGGATCAGCTTTTTCTTCCTTTCCCCCCATGTCCTCCCACCCACCCAACCCTGAATTTTTAGCATAGTATTGTCAGTGTACATGCTATAAAAAGCTATTCAGAAATACTTTAAAAAGTTCTAATGGCTGAGAGTTACTTGGTGCTCCCTATTTTACATGGAGAATCAGGGCAGCAGGATGACTTTCCTCAGTCTAAAAAAAAGACTTATTAGAAGAAACAATTTTGCTGTTCCTGTTACATCAACATGCAAATTGATGTTCCTAAATTTTTGCTTAAACACTAACTATAAATTTTATTTAAGGAGCAAATTACTTTTGTAAAGGTTTTCTTCTTTGAAGAAGGTTGGAATTTTATTTACTTGATTSCTGTTGATGTTTTCACATACATATGATTGAACAAACCAACTGTTACTCCTTTTTCAAAAGCGGAAGGACACAGACCACTCTTCTGTCATGTTCTTCATCACTGTGGGTGTGAGATTCCATCCAGTTGTTGCACTTGAATATTCTGTAACTCTGACACCTTGATAGATTCACTGCTACTATCTTGCCTCACTTTTATGGTGTTACAGTATGTATTTCCTATTAAATCCATTATGTTTCCTTGGCAATTTGTTCTTTGTTTCCTTACGGGATTTAGACAACAATAGGTGGTGAGTGTCTTTTTTGCCACAAAGTTCTAGAAGTATCTGTCACAGCAGCAAATATTTGCAAGTAAAATGGTAATTCATTAGCACAGCCTTAATGAAACTGTTAGAGCAGCTGAGACCTGTGCCATGACTGTATTTTACCACATAGTGAAGGCTAAAAGCGCRTTCACCTGGAGGAGCAGATTGATCTAAGCCTCCAGTCAACTATTCTGTATTTTAACTTTCTTTCTTGTATTTCTGTACTGACACTGTGACAGTGAAKTAATTGATTTAAGGCATAGAAATGGATTGCATTTCTGTAGCTAAGACATTTAAGACTCCTGGCAATCTTCCCACTTGTATCCCCCCCACCGAGGACAATGAAGAAAAAAGTTTTTTTCTGAATGAGAAATTGCAGTTGTGTGTTCAGGACACAAAAATAACCTGATATGCATAGARCTCTTGCAGTGTAGTAAATGTTTGCCTGTAAAATTAGGTGTGGAGGTTAACCTTTTTATCAGCAATTGTCACTCATAACAACATTCTGCCTTTTCATTCTAGGATGGGGTTAACCTGTTACAAGGGTTGAAAGGTCTGTGCCTTCTTACTATATTATCTCTTACTAAAACAAACTTTAAGCCGCTCAAAGTTACAGAGCATTTGCAGCACTGTAAACTGCACAAATTTCCAACCATTGCTTCACTGCATGAAGTGTAGTCAGATTACTAGTGATGAAATATTGTAGTGATGAATTCCCAAGCTTATGAATGTTTTGAGACTTTTATTTTTAGTCTTCTCTTGGGCTGGTCCTGAGAGYGTGTACAGGTTTGTCTGTATTGTTGGTTTGTAGATGCTAATGAGGAAAACCAGGCTTTTGTTCTCTCCTTTTTGTTTGAATTGTTACACTCCCATATAGTGCATAGAATGCAAATAAAAAAAATGTTGATTTGATATAATGTAAACAGCCTTTTCAGCCTAAGCATTCATAATAAACTTTTATAGTGTAATAACATGCTAAATCACTACCAGTCTGATGTATTGTGCAAAAAAAAAAGGTGTAAACATTTTATTAATAAAAAGCTTTGTTTATAAATATGCTGGCTTGGTTTATAAATGCTTCCAAAATTCTCAACATCTTAAAAAGCTGTCTCTATAGCAATATAATTATAGAAGAAGAATGTAAGCAATAGCTTACGTGTACAAACGACTGGAATAGCTGTTTTCCAAGAGTCCTGACTACTGGTGTGCAGAAACCAGAGCTTTTCCCTGGTTTATGTACACACAGACAAAGGCAGAAGATCTTGTGCAAAGAAGGGATGGGGGGAAACAGCAGAGAGAATGCAGCTTTTGTGTAACACTTCCTTTCTTTGCAGCACCCTGTCTGAGAAACTGCAGGCCACACACAGTCTTGTCAAGCAGGGCAAGGCCTGACAAATTCTACCAGGGCCAGGTTATTTAATACATTGCTTTTACCTTAGACTGCATTAAMTGTACAGCTTTCAACTGCTTAGGCCAGGTTTCTGTCAATCAAAACTGTAAAGTGCTTTTAATATCTGCATAGTGTCGTGGGGCCTGTTGAGCTGGGAAGGGATCTTCTGTTTGTTAATACAGCCAGCTGGTTGGGAGCTTGCTTTTTTTAAACCACTGTTCTGGTGCTTATGTAGTCCCCAAAAATAGGGAGTTGGCTACAGTTAACTCGCTTGTTTTACATGATGCTAAAAAAAATGTGGTTKTGTTGTTTCACTCTGTGATGCACATCTAAAATGTTAATAGCAGYCTTCAAAAGCTAGATAAACAAAGAAGTCCTGATTCTGAATTGCTGTTTCATCTGAAAAGGTTGGATACAAGTTTTTACTAAGCAAGTCATTGCAGTTCCTATGCAAGAACCCATACTGTGTCATCTTTTGTTTAACAGAGACCTGGAATAATTGAAATTTATTGTTACCTGCTATTTTGAAGTTATCCTTTTAGATGTGAGCAAACTGCTTTTGAAGAGTGTCAGAGGGGTTTGTCTAAGATGGCATGAACGTGCATTGGGGAGAGTGTAAGAAGGGTAGACACAGGGAATATGCTGGAATAGAGAGAAAACCATGTTTGCATATGTTTGCATAGAATTTGGGGAATGAAATGCAAACCACSTGATTTGCACGCACACAATGAGAATGTTTCACTTGGATCTAGTCTTTCCTATCTTCTAAGGTAGAAGTTTTGCAAYAGAYGAACTTTTTCTTTCAAATGGTTTCRGTACAAAGCTTTCAGGTGCTCTCCAGTGTTTCCCTGTAGTATTCATCCCAATTTTCTCCAGTTAGTCAAAAACCCACGTGGGCAACAATTTGCCTTTTAGTCTCGTGGCTGAATTGTTACCAGCAAGGGCTGTCTGTGGAACAAGGATGTGGTGTTGCAGGTGGCTCCATGTGCACCCATTTCAATGAATCTGACCTGCACAACACTAAATGTTCACACRTTATTTACATGCAACAAAAACCTGAAACCCTCCATTTACTAGATTTCATAAATTTTCAACTGAAACAATGCTGTGCTTTATAAAACGTTCAGCCTGGATGAAAACGTGGGCGAGTCCTTCAAATACAAACAGGTAAGTTCAGAGCTGCCAATTAGGGCAAGGTAATATATCTTGGCAAATCTTTAAGAGAAGCCTCATCAAACACTTCAGGGAGTTCTTTGTACTTCTTTCAGGAAAAATAAAACTCGGAAAGGTCTGGGCACTTAATTGTTGTTTACTTATGKTTTTTTATTATATATGACTATATGCTCTGTGAAGTTTTCTCTCTTACTCTTTGCCATTAGTTTGCAATTAGCTTGCAGGTATGTGTAAGGCTTGTCCTTGCTACTAATTACTGGTCTAAGAATGCCTGGCTAAGTGAGACAATCTGTTTTATAAAATAAAACCTAAAAGACTAGGTAAAAGAAGGTAACTTTCCCGCAGTGCCAGCCAAGAAAGCTGCCTTCCAAAACTTTGAGTGAAGTCAATTCTTTTCTGACTGAGATCTAAAATGTTATGACATAACCCGTAGTTTAGGCTAAAAATTACCCCCCCCCCATTCATATCCAATGAATACTTTTTAGTGTGCATATTTTTTTTTTTTTTATTTTAAACTACGAGTTTTTTTTTTTTTTTTTTTAAACTACGAGTTTTTAAGACCAGCATGTTTTTGTTGGTAACAGGGTCATCCTAAACTCCTCCCTCTGACAGGTTACAGCAATGCTTTAAAAATTCTTAGGAACTTTTCAAATRTTTAAAACAACCTGAGGAGAGAGGAGAGCAAAAAGCGTGGTGTTACTCTAATTACATTGGCCTAGGGCTATCAATAAAGCAACACTTTATATTAAACCAAGCTGTAAATTTAAAAAATATTTTAAACCATTGGAGTAAAAACCAACACAAAGAAATCCCCAAAACATAACCACCACAAAACCACCCACCCCAATCACAAAACCTCCAACGAGCAACCCAAAACTTTGGTTACTGCTAAGAAAGGTAAAGGGGGGATGTCTTAAAGTCTGAGGTGACCTGAAGCTCTGCTTTTACTTTTAAAAAGCGAGTRTTTCCTGCAGCTCGATGCCAGTTCTCAGGGCTGCCCTGCGGTCCCGGCAGCTCGTCCTTTTCCCGGGAGCGCTTCCCTGCCCTTCCCCGAGCCCGGCCGGAGATCCCGCGGCGCTGGAAGCCGGCAACGGTCGGCGAGGGGCCCGAGGGCTTCCCCTGCAGCCCTGAGGCCACACGGAGTAAAGGCCTAAAATGAAACGCTGCCTCTGGATAACAAAGCGTTTCTTACAAATCACGCTTTGCAGTGACGATTAAATGTTATTTGTTAGCTCTCTCTCTTCCCGTAATGCTCCAGGGAAGCACCTCCGGCCAGAGGAGCGCCCGAGGAGCGGCGGCGCGGAGCCTCCCCCCGCGGCCCCTCACGGCGGGGCCGGGCTCACGTCAGCCGCCGCCGCAGCCKCTCCGCGGGCCCCTCCGTGCTGCATCATCCCGCCTCCCGCCCGCCCTGCCCGGCAGCGTGTGCGCCGCCAGCCGCCGCCCGACCGCCGCCCGCGCCTGTCCCCGCTCCGGGCCCGCCGGGAGAGCGTCAACAAGCACCCGGGAGAGGGTGAAACAGCACCCGAGCAAGCGAGCAGCCGGGCGAGGGTGAACC
>NW_026623573.1:95036-148035 GCF_030028575.1 Malurus melanocephalus
GGATTGCTGACTGTGGTGCTGTTGAAGTGGTCTGCGTGGCTCTTCGGTGTTAAAATCTAGAGGGAGGAAGGATGTTGGGAATTAGATGAAGAATAAGGGTTTCTTCTATAACGTGTCCCAGGCACTGTGGGCTTGYAATGTCTTTGGCTAAAAATACGAGGCCCCTGGCCAGGTGCTGGGCAGGGCTTCCTGGCTTTTCCTGCTTATTATGATAATTTAGTAAAGCAATTAGTTGATTAAGTCACGAATGGTCTGCCCGTGCAAAAATCCATCCTTTAAATAAAAGTCTTGAATGGGTTTGGGCTTCCACTGGTGCTGAAATTCCTGTCTTGCAGCCTGACAGCACAGCTGTAATACAATATTCTGGCATTACAAATAAGCAATCAGCAAGTTTATTTATGCGACCAGAGTCAGGGGTGTTTTATAGCTTCGCTTGATTATCTGGCAAATGTACTTTTGCAAAAAGAAAAAAAAATACTAGCCGCTGATAAAATTAATACTCCTTTAAAAAAAAGCTATCATGTATGTTTTCAAATACAGGAGAGGTCTTTACCCGKTTTTATTAGTAAATGTATTTGAGCTAATAATATGGAGTGGGTTTTGTCAAACAGCCTGTTAATAAACACTGGGTGGAATGAATATATCTTTGTTGTAAGCTGAAGTTGTTATGGCAGCAGTATCAAACATGCTTGAGAAGGAAACTATTGTTGTTTTGACATTCTTTGTGTTAAGTATGATTAGATGAAAATCAGCTCTTGTTCTGGATAAAATTGCTTTCAGCAAACAAGCAAATCCAAGCTCAGGTGGGCAAAAAGTGGGGCCTTAATTGGCACTGATTTGCTAATGAGACAKAATTGTGGTTCAGGGTTTGTTTTTCTTTCTTCATTTCATCACAGGTAGATATAAACCTTGCCAGAGTCTGTTTTTYCTTGAAATAATTATGATTTGCCAGGCTGTCTCTTACTCAAATGAGGTTCTGAGCTAAATAAACCAATAGCCATCAAAGTTAAATCAACTAACCATAGCAATTTGGGTTGCCAGATCTTTAGCCAGCAGCGCATACTCCTTATAACATAAAATGCTACTTGACTAACTGCAGCTATTAAATGGCTTAGTTTCAAAGTACACTTAAATATTAATGTTCAAACAGACTTAACGCTGTGGGCAGCGTTCAAATGCTTTGGCAATGCTCTGCCTTACAGTCCTTTCTAGCAAGCAGTGCTGACCGCTGTCCTTCATTCAGGAAACACCAGTTTGAAGTATTCACAAAGGAAATTTCTGCTCTAAGCATTTCTTGCCCTACTGATCTTGTGATGACATACTGCCTGGTGATAGGGCTGAAATGATATTGTCACCTTTGTAAATAGTTGCATTTATTTCCAGAGTGTTCCTTGGTCCATACAAGTAGATCCAGACTGACAGAGGTCATGGATGGATCTSCTGCCTGGTACAGGCATCCTCATGRTGTGTGCTGAAAGACATGGTGCTTTATGTAGGAAAATGAGATTGGAGTGTAAACCAAACACTGGAAATGGTGAAGGGCTTAATCCAAATGCAGACAGGTAGAAAAAGCGGAAAATTGTTCACTCTGATGCTATTTAAAGGCTCTGCGTAGCTCTTCGTTATAAAATTTAGAGGGAGTTTGGATGTTGGGAATAATACATTGATTGAGGATTTCTTCTGTAATGTGTCCCAGTCACTTTGGGGTTGCAACTGTGGCTTGCACTTGCACTTCTAAAGGGTTGAAGACCATTTTAAAGGAGCTTTTGCAGCCCCTTGGTTTTGCAGTGAATCTCATAAATTCGTTTGGTGCTCTGTTTCAAAATACYGTGCTTGTGTCTCGTTTGAAAAAGATATCAAAGGAGTTTTTCATGCTGGAATTTTTTTTTCACAGCATGTGAACATGAGCAGGGGTTGTCTTTCCTCCCGCCTCGCATCTCCTACAGCAGAGCACACATGCTCCAAAATAGCATCAGCGTGTGCTGTGCTGAAATGCAGCTGTGAGTCGTGGGAGGCTGGACACCATTAGGTGGCTGAAGGTGCCCATTTCCTTGCCTTGGTCTTTGATGCCACGTGAAGTAGGAGCTTCAGTGTCTTGCCAGTGACTTCTTCCKCTTCTTGATTGTCATAGGCTTGCAAAAAAATTATCCTGCTAAAGGTTTACAGCCCAGCCTTTATTGGTAACAAATGGAGAAGAAGAGCATTGATGTTGTTACATGTGACAGCATTTATATTTATGTTCCCCTTTTTTTTTTTTTTTTTTTTTTTTTTTTTAAATCTGAGAGATTACATCAATCTGCCAAAAAWTTATTGTAATATTCAGGGCTCTGACTTTAGGATTTACTAGATTTAAGTGGGGACAAGGATGTGGAATTGTGCTGCAGGATGCCTCCTGCACCTCACAGGATCGCTACCCACCGAGGCTGATCTGTCTTTTCACCATATGTGCCCACCAGGAGTAGAGATCAGCTGTTTAATGTCAGCAAGTAAAATTTTGTTAAAATASAGCATATTTTAGAACTTGCCTGGGTAATGTTTGAGATGCTGCTGCATGTTTGCAGACATAGGGTGCTGGGGCAGTGCTGCTCAGGAGGAATCGCACAGATGGGAGGTGGCGGAGGCTGAGGGACATTTTGGTAGCRTTTCTGGAGATTTGTTCCAGGTTAGGCTGGACTTGTGACTCAGCACTCTGTCCATGCTCCCCAAGTGGCTCCCGGCAGTACTGCCAAACAGGGATTAGTGTCTTGCTAAACTCTGCAAGTCGTGCCAGTTGGAAATGCAGGTTGCTGTCCCCAATATGTGATTCTGTACCTATGCARTATGTCACTGTGTGGCTTTGCTTTCTGCAAAGGACTCAACCATAAACCAGAAGAGCCAATCCTCTGCAGTCCTAACAGAGCAGATTCAGCCCTGGCCTGGGGCTGTCACCTGTCCCTGGCTCAGGTACATCCCATGGGTACATCAGAGCTGCAGCCCAAAGGTCTTTCCTCAGCCTTTATCAATGTGCTCAGTCCAGCAGTGCATCCACAGCCCTGAAAGTGTTCAGTATTTAGTGTTCAGCCACAATCCTGTGCAGTTTGTGTAACCTGCATTTCCGTGGTTGGGTATCTGCCACTCCCCACTGAGTCGCTTTGAGTTGCTCCAGGTCAATATAAATAATATGAATAAACTCCRGGCAGATCTGTTCAGTGCAGTGCGGGTGTGCAAAGCCTCTGTGTCCGACAGGAATATCCCGTTCCTACCAGATACCAGGCTAAGGCTCTTCAGTCCAACAGTCCAGTAACATTTGGGATTGAGATTAGTGCTTGTTGAAGCTGCAGYTGCCAAGTTTCACAAGAGAGGTTAAGGGCATGTGGGTTATATGCTTACATCTCTGTCCCYGTCCTGATCCACTGGAAATGGTTGAATCACTCCTGCACTGAAGGTACTGGGAGGAATTTKTGCTCATTGTCTTCTGTATTGGATAAATAGGGATTTCTAGTCACAAGCTGTGTGTAAGAATGTAAAATAGTGACAATATTGTGAGAAGTTGCCTGTTTAGGATAATTAATATGCCTCTTTTAAGCTGAACGTTTATATGCTCTTTTCTTTAAACTCTTAGAGCCCTCCTGGTATTCACAGCAGAATGGCAGCCAGTACTAGGATTTCTTTACTCTTTGAAGGCTGCTGTGCCAATGGCTGTCTGCTTTTCTGCTGAAAAATGTAGCAGCCCTTGCTTCCCTTTGTCTGGCTTGATTCCAAGTCAAGTCATTGTTACTGCATTAAATAYGAGTAAACCTTTACATCTCTCTACATATTCTAATTTCATTATCAAATTAYAGGTTTTAAAAGAGGACGTAGTATTTAAACAACAGGCGGGCTTTCAAAATCTAAACAAATTTAGCCTAAAGTATATCCCAATTACCAAACAAAATCAGTCCTTTTCTGATACAGTTCATGTTACACTCACTTTTCTTGCAGCTTAGCTTAAATCAATAACTTATYCTATTAAGTGTTTGTTTAGGTGTGCAGACCTGCTGCATCTCAYTGAATTATTCTGATTTCACGTGCTCCATTGGTTTTATAATTAATTCATCACTTTGCGTAGTCTTTTCACTTTGAAAGAGAGGTGTTAGGAGGGAAAAAACTGGAGGTGAAAGAGAGTAGCAATGCATTGTGAATGTCTTACARCACATCTCATTTTTTTGAAAGGTAGAATAAGTTGAAGTGCTACTCCTGAGCTTCCTTAATCTGTTGGTGTCCTGTGCATTGGAGRCACAACACTCACAGCTCCACTGGGAAAGGAGAGAGGAATTGTACATGTAGGGACTCACAGAAATTTGAAACTCTGAATAGGATGGTTAGAGCACCAAAGAACAATTGAGATGTGTGAARCAGTCAGGGAGGTTTAACTGCATCTTCTGTTAAATTTAATTAATGTATTTAGGTCTCCCAAGACTATTTCCAAAAATACCACAATCTGCTTGAAGGCTTTGGCCAATGTGATTTATGGGTTAAGGACTTTTGAATAATTTTGTACTGCACAGATTTTAAGAATTCCAGTTGAAGTTATAAGCATTAATAGGATCAAAGTATTAGTATTTGAGGGAAAGACCTATTGCAGTGATAAAATTTGTTACTTGGCTATTGCTTCTCTTAGTGTTGTGGGATTTTGTGTTTTAAATGTGATCAGCTCCTTGCCTTTACTGTCCAGAATGGGAGACATGGATTCACAGCTTCCTGTTTCTTGGGAATCCCATGTTTGTCCATGGATTTTCAGCTCACTTTGAGCTATGGAACCATTGCAATGATACGTGAAWAAGTTTTTCAAGTTTGTTATTTAAAGCCCATCAGGATGGCAGCCTGCCACTCTGATTTGGTTGATGGGTTGTGACCTCTATTCATCACTTCAGAAGATATATCTGAAAACAGATTATATTGAAAATACAGATGGAAGGGGTGGCTCTCTCAAGTCCTAGGAGCACAGCTATCATGGCAAAATAAAGACACAGTTAATGTGTCAGAGTRGATGCAGGTTCACACTGGTGCTTAGCAGTAAATTGTATTTACCAGCTGCTGCCCTGCATGCCATGTGCAGTGTCCTGTCACCCGTGAAAAGAATATGGAGTAGAAATTTATACAGCAGTCCCTGATAGTGCCCTCTCATTGGAAAATAAATTATTACCTATTTTTCCTCACTGCACAGGTTTTATAAATTAAAAACTTATCACTAGTAATGTAATGCTTTGTTTCTTTTAAAATATRTTAGCTACTGTTAAATACAAGAGTGAATTCTGTTTAATTGGTCYCTAATTCAGAATTAGGATTGTAAAAATTCAAGTACAAACCTTTAAATAGATTGTCAGATCTGTTTTGAAACTCARCTGGAAAAAAGGCATCATCACCATAGCAAATGATCCAACTTCATGAGCTCAGGTCAGCTTACATCTATGAACAAATACCCAATTTTAAAAGCAGCCTTATTTGTTCTATGCAGCCAGTTCTGGAAGGTATCGATTGCATCAAATGAGTTTTGGATCAAATGAGCAACTTCTACATATGTTGCAATGCAATTTTTGTCGGAAACTGGGCGAGTGAGGGTTTGTCTTGTTTCTGAGTGGTCTGAGCAGAGCTTTCTGCCCAGCTGAGGCAGCGCAGGAATCAAATGACCCTTGCTAATTCTGCCCACATCTTGCAGTCACACTCATTTTCTACTATCTTGTTACCATATTGGTCTTATGTTTGCTGCCTGCTGGGAACAGCTAATAACTACTGAATGCATTTCATAGTTGGTACAATAACAGCCTCTTTGCTTTCCCTGTCAGTGTGGCTGCTTGGCTTTGAAAGCCTTATTGATGGCGTTTGCAACAGTTCTGTTTGTGGTGACAGCTGTTGTTTCAGACTTAAATTTCATCTTTGTATTTGTAAGGAACGTGATCTTTAACATTATCATCTTGCTGCTGCAATTGTTGTTTTGTTGGGTTTTTTTCTTCAAGTAAATCCTCACTGATTAGGTCAGGGACTTCCCAGTTAGAGCCCTCTCCTCTCTGGTGAGGGACTGGCACTGGTGTGATAATTCCTACCACAAGTAACATTTTGAAGGTCCTTTTGTCTTCCTGTGTGATTACCAGAGGCAGAAAGRAAGCCTATTTTACATACATACATGAATATTTAAGTACCAGTTTGTCTGAAGCTAGGGGTCACACTCATGCTAAGTCTCTTCCTCTGGCATTTGGCACAGATTTTTTTTCAATATATAAACCCTTTCAGACCAGCTTTGTAGGCAGAAATGTCTTTAGGGCCATATAGGATATTTTCTGAGATGCCTGGGATGTTGTTGAGTTTAAAACTTGGCCTGCTAGGCAACCTTTTGTGAAGAGGGATTTGTACCATGGGTCTGGAACAGCTGTCCCAGTCTTGCTGTCATTGGAAATGTATGCAAAGCAAATCACCATTGCCCTGCTTAATTCAGGGCAGGGTAGAGGTGCACACGGATCAAAGTGATTGTGTGTTCACACCAGCAAGACCAGCCAGATTGAAGGTTGAGTGAGTCTGTCCTTTCTGTATTACAGTTGTTCTGAAAATTGCTCAAATCAGCTGTAATTGTCGTGGCCTCAAAAACATTTGTACAGATTGGGTACTGCTGCTGCCTGCAGTACTTACCCCACGTTATTATAAATACTTCATGAAAATAATCTCTTTACTAAACTACTTTAGTGTCTAGTTCTCTGAGCTGTAAACGAAGTCCCTCATACCATGGTGCATGGATTAAAGATTTTATCATTCTAAATTTAATCCTGTTTTCTTGGTTGGTTTCCACGAGGGGATGAAAAATAGAGAAGGGGGGGCTTGCCTGGTGATCCAGTTACTTAGGATGCAGATTATAAAATCATGTAGGTGTGGGGATCACTATGGAGCCAAATCTTATGTTTTTGCAAGCAATTTTAAAGACAAATTAGTTGTGCTTGTACAAGGCATGTCAAATGACTTTGTAATTCTTTTAAGAAAAAAAATGCACTTCATTGTTTTTCCCAAGACTGCTCCTTTTTTCATCACACCAGTTACTTCATCCTTACTGGTGCTTCTGATGTTGCTCCCAGCAGTTCAGCCTCTCCCTTGTGCAATTTCATGTTTGTTGTCTGTTGATATTTGCAATTAGTGCTTCTTGTGGTGTGTGCATTAACAATACATCTGGCATGGTCTCAAAATATTTGCATTTCCTCTGGTTTGTGATGTCTCTCCTGGCCTTCCTACAGTTTTAGCTGACTGGGAGCAAAGATCTAAGACCAGTAACATTCTTTTTTTCTCCTTAATTTTAATATAGCTGGTTTTACACTGTACTTACTGTTGTCATACAATGGTGCAGATGATCACAGAAGCATRGAATTGTTTARGTTGGAAAAGACAGAAGTTTAGGCTTGAAGAACACAACTTGACATTTGTGTCTTGTTCTATGCCACACATATAAACTGTCAGATTTGTTTTTTCTGGTTAAGTTTTCTTACTGCTTTTGGATAAATTTCTGATTTTATTTTGTTTTTTTTTTCCCCTTTGGTCCTTAAAGTACATTTAATAGGCTGGTTTTCAAGTGGCTCTCCTGAAATATATTGTGCTAAACTCAGGATTCCTTATTTGTAGCCATAAATAGTATCCCACTGCCTATTTCGTGTGGCTTGAGTTTTTTTAAAACTTATTAGAAAAGCAGATATTCTTTGTACATCCCCAGAATCTCTAATTTTGTTTGTTTCTTCTGGTATTTTCAACTTATGCACAGTTTTGCACTTAAAATATTTGCTCATTTGCTATTTAAGTTGCACATCAAATTTCTCTATTTGAGGAGTATATGTGAGCATAAAATTAGAGTAGTTAAGTTGCTCCTTCCCTAACATTTTAATGTGCATTTGAAATGGAGATTAGTGATGAAATTAGACCAGGAAAAAATCACTTTACAAGAAAAAGTATAGCTTGGATTGGTGATTAAAATCAGGATGGTTCTTCCAGGGAAACGTTTTACATTGATTTCAGTCTTWAGCAGTGTTTTTGTGGGGGAGGTTTGCCCATCAAGGCTTCATTGCTGCATCCTCACCTCTCCTGGGAGCCTGTGCTTTGTTTATGTCCTTCCCCTATTCCATGGATGTGGCTCCAGGCCATGGGCAATGAGGATCTGTCTTTCTCTAAGTGGATATGGCTCCATCATGGTTATTGAAAGAGATGCAGCTGCTGTGCCACTGTTTTCTGAGCTGTTTTCATACCTGGAGAGAGTTGGTTCATGTGATATTTGTGTGCAGAAGGAGCAAAGTAATACAATATGTTTGGCACTCRGTTCTAAAAGGATCTGAAAGCACAGCTGAAATGGAGATACACCTCTGAAAGCTCACCATGGCTGCTCTCCATGTCTTGTTTATGCAATTGTGTGCRGAAATCTTGTTTTAACTTCATGATGCAGAGGAAATACTTCGTGTTGTGCAATTTTGTTGCTGAAGTTTGGTGTAGGTAATGTTTGGGTGTAAGAAAACTCTGAAGAGATYTGTTGGGAAAAAAACAAATGACACTGGTACCAAATTTATATGAAGGACATATTCTTGTATTTCTCTTGGCAAGCTTATGTGTGGCCTCTCAGTTCTTACGACTGTGAAGTCAGACTGTTAATGATCCTCTGAGGGATAAAAGGTAACAAAAATTACATAATTATAGATACTCTGAAAATAGTCTTCAGTCTCATATTTGTTTGGGTTTTCGGTATTTTTTCCCAATTAAGCACAAGGCACGCACTGAGAAAAATAGTTTATGCCAGAATAGGCCAGGGAAGGACACTGATTAATCCATCTAAATGGAATAACTTACTGCCAACCTCACTTCAGCTTTGGTGTCTGGATCATGTAGCTTTGTTTGGTTTTTCTACATTTATTTTTTTCTCTCTCTCTTAGGCCACTTTATTGATTGCATACTTCTTAAAAAAATTGCTCTACTGCATCAGCTATTGCATAGGGAGTGATGTGGATGTTGCTTCTATTTTTGTAATATTCTTTCATCCAGACATTCACTGCTTGACACAGCTGAAGTGGAAGGGACCACTCCCCTCCTGTCACTTTGCTTCAAGGGCTCTTTTGGGTGAGGAGGTGGGAGCTGGGTGTAAAGGTATTGATTCCACAGGGGTGGGGATTGTAGCTAATTCCCTTTAAAATCTGAGCTGAGGTCAAAAGGTTACAAGTGGTTTACAAAAGAATTTTTCTTTAATTACCAAATTTGGAGGGTTTGGATCCTCTGAGTGAGTTACTTGTGAAATCAGATATTTATGCAACACAGGCTCTTCTTGCTTCTGATTTTTTGACTTCTTTGATTKCAAAAGTTGCGGATGCTCACTTAATTATGAAAGTCTCCAGAGCCAGATGATGATGATGATTAAACCTTGGCACATGGTACTATTTAAAACACTAATCTTCACAAGATTCTGTGTAATTAGGTAAGTATTCTCCTTACTTGACAGAGAGGGAAACTATGAGGCTCCGAACCTGCTTCTGTTTTGGAGTTGCTGTCAACTCTTAAGGCTCTTAATAGCAGACGATCAAGCCCTTAAGTGATTTGTCTAAAGACAAGTAAGGTGGTGGGAGAGTTTGATTGGATCTTGGGTGTTCTTGATTCTCAGGCACCTGGCTGATAGCTCAAGATGTCTTGCTTGACATTTCAGCTCTTTTCATTTTAGTGTTTATCTTCAAAGGTCATCAGCTTTATATATGCCTTTAAAAAAAGCGTGCTGTAAGTCAARTTCTTCACCTGCTGTTGAGCCCTCTTGCACATCACTACTGGTTTTATTTTGCCTGTCGCTCTAATGCTGATAGACATCCACAAAAATAAAATTGAAGAGCCYATAGAAATAAAATGAAATCACTTGGTGCTGTCAGAAGTGGTAAAGGAACTGAGAAACCACTCAGATGTGAAGATGAAAAAAGTTGCAGGTAAAAAGACTGAAATAATCAGATGGAGAGGGGTGTGGTGAGTTTTTGATGGTGCTGACACSTCTGTCTAGAGCAGGGCAAGGGACATTCTCAGTTTGAAGGCTTGCAGAGGTGGGGGGAGGCACCTCATGCCATTGGAGCAGGAGCCAGAGTGGGATGTGGATCACATTCAGCCCCCATCCTCTCCCTTCACACACAGGGTCAGTGTGGCTCTTCCTCTGGATGAATTACTGCTCCATGTAGACATCTGCCAGYCCCATCTACCAGATCTGGGCTCTTGAGAATAGTCACAGAACAATTTAGGTTTCCCCTCTACTGCTTTCCACCATCTCCCTTTTTAAAGATTCTTTGGTTGCCTTTCTGTGGCTGATTAATSTGTCAGGTGATTAATGACTTTCATCTGACACATCAGTGGGATTAAACCATGGTGAAATACATCCTTCCCCTCCTATTATTGCATTCCACTGCTTTCCACAAAGGAAGTACAAGGGAGGTTATCTCATGAGAAGCTCTGCCTGTATTTCTGGCCGTTTCCAATTACCTTGCTGTTGGATACATGTCTGTGGTGAGCTGGAGTTGCAAAAGTTGTTTAGGGGAAGATGCTGAAAGTGCATCTAAAACACTCTGGGAATAACATGGGCATCTTGATGAGAATTTATTCTTAGTCTTRTGGATCARTGGTTGCCAGTTGARCWTGACTATGAYTGTATCAAGWATTCCTGCAGTGCTTTTCTTTGAAAAGTTCACTACATTTTTTAGGGGTGCCTAGCTTTTAGCAGATGATAATTTGCATTGAATTTAAGTACAGAAAAAAATGATGCATGTGCCTTAATTACTTTCAGCAGCTATGCCAACACTACAAATGTGACTGCAGCACATATGCCCAGATGTTGCAACTGTGAGACCTTAATTTGGCAGAATGCTGTGCAGGAAGGTGCAGTTTYCCTGATGCCAGGTCTGAGTGCTGCTTGATCTGGCTGAAAACTGATTCTCCTTTTTCTCTTTCYCACTGCCCCCTCCCTCTCTCCCTGCCTGGTATAAGTGTATTAATTTCCAGCCCTGGCAGTTCCTGGCTCTGCTCTTGGCCCATTGCAACTTGCACAGGCAGCTGGTGGAGATGAGAGACCATTCCAGCTCCCATTCCAGCAGTGAGATGGRCTCCTGCAGGAATTAAGCTACACTGTGGCCCACCTGATGTGTGTGGTTATTTATAAAGGTGTAGTGATAATTGCAGGTACAGATCTGCAGAGKGCTGTCCCTGCTGGGTTTGAATGTTGCTGCCCAAACCTACCCATGAAAGCTTTCCCTCTTCTGGTACTTGTGCCAACTCCTTTCACATGCCAAACAGCATAAGGACTGATTAYTTGCCATGCCAAAGCATTGAATTTTGGTTAAGATGAGAATGGTTGTATTAAGATACAGTACAAATGGTGTAGCTGTGTAATGTGGTTTCTTTGAGCAGTGAGTGGCAGGAAACTCACAGTGAGTACTGTGCTCATCAAAAAGTTATCAGCATGGATTTGCTGGTACAATTATAGGCAATTTTTATTGCAGTGAGAGTTATTTAAAATTTAAATAGAGTTGACATCATTTTCTTTTGACCTAATTCCCTGACTTTTGTATTATTACTAAAATGGTATGGGTTATTACAATGCCATACRCTGCAGAATGGCTCTCTTAGGAAAGATTGATACAGCACTGGTGTTTGAACAGGAAATGGAGTGTGGAAAATTTTGAGATAACATTGTGATCTTCAAATGTGAAGGGTTGGATGTGTAGTGCCTGGGTGAAAAGCYACAGTTCAGAAACAACCCTGGTGAAAAGCAGTCCATGAAAAAACTTAAAATTCGTTGTTCCATGAGTACAGGAGGTACTGTTTCCTTTTCTTTCAGTAATACTACTGGATTGTGTATCACCAGATGCCCACTTTACATTAACACAAGTTGACTTTGTTTTGGCAGGAGAAAGTCACCGAGCCCTTGTGGAATATTTCAGACTTGTAACACCAAATTCAATTTACTACATTCTTCCTTCTAGGCAGTKTGCTCCCATGACAACCCCATATCAGATGATGCATGTCCACACCCTGTTTCCCATAAYGTTGTCCTTGGGATGACAYGAGTGGCATTTTTTTCATGATCTTYAGAAAACATGTGAGATAAACAGTTGGGATGATTTTAAATTGCAAATTGTCGTTTGGAAAGCACCCTGCCTTAGTATGAGTTCCACTCATAGGAATACTATGAGCAGTTGAAAARACATTCAAAACAAAATAGTGTGATGAAGTAAGAGTTGTGGGTTTTAAGAGTCAGTCTCCACTTGCTGCTTTTWCCCAGGTACCATCCAGGTGCACCAGTCTGGCTGAACTGTGCTCTCAGCCCTCCTTGGGAGG
Organism: Malurus melanocephalus; assembly: GCF_030028575.1. Lineage (NCBI taxonomy): Eukaryota > Metazoa > Chordata > Aves > Passeriformes > Maluridae > Malurus > Malurus melanocephalus. The sequence continues at coordinate 107,364 of NW_026623573.1, forward strand.
ACAAGCATTGTCCAGGTGTTGCATAAACTTGTATAAATAGTCCATCCATTTTTAATGAGGACAAAGTTAGCAGAAAGAGCTGCACAGTGTTTTCTCTTGCTGTATCTGGGTATGATTCTAGAAGTCCTAATGCCTTGCTTTGGAAAACAAAGCTCCAAGGTAGATGCATCTCATATGACTGTTAATACCCAGCCTTATCTGCAGTGCTCAGATCCAGTTGTTGCAAGCAAAGGTGTATCTCCAGTGCAGAATTAGCTTGTGTCTRTCCTGAGATAGATTCTCCCACGTACCCCAAACTCCCCAAAAACCTGTAACCTTGGCTATAATAATGCAACAACAGGCTACCAAGGTTTTGTTTCAGCAGGAGCTGGCAGTCCATGGGCCTTGCTCTTAAATGGCAGGTCAGCCAAGTGATAATATTTCACTGCCATGCCCCAATTACTCCTGAGTAATACCCTGTGGTCTGTTTATTTTTTTACACACTTCAGGCCACCTTAATGGCACGTTAATCCTGCATTTGTCTGCTGTGTTTTGCTTTGCTGTCGTGTTTAAACAGCAGTGCCATAAGGAGTGTGCCTGCACACAGGTTTGCTGGAAGCAGATGTCAACCTTCTAGTACAGTTGTGGTGGCTGTAAAACCTGTAATTTGGGGGAAATGTAGCTAAAGAAACTKTTAAAGGTTTAGTGGACAGAACAGAAGAGGAAACACCAAGCAGACAGAAATGAGTTCCGTCTGCCTAAAGGTTTTGCTGCCAAAAATTTTGGTATGATCTATGTTAGCAATAAGTAACTCCATTTGGAAATTATTTTCCACACAGAATTGTTGTCGTATTACAATTTCAAACAGCAGCTCTGTGCTGGGGCACACAAATCCTGCACACATTCATGGATCAGCCAAGTAAAAACATGGTATTTTCCCCAGGAAATCTATCCCAGCACGCAGACCAGTAAAGCACTACTGAGGATGCAGCTGCATATGTAGGGCTTTGTACAGCCAACCCTCCCTCTGTGCTGGAGCAGCTCAAGCTGTAATTTTTTAGTAAAGACACATTCTTTTTTGCTTAGGCATCCTATAATTTCTTCTGAAATGTTAGATTTTTCACAGTTAGGGCAATTTTGAAGATCTGCTACTGTCCTTACACACCTAAATGTTTGCTGGWTTTTTCTGATGGTTTGGTTTAACTTCTTTAACAACTTGAGGCTGCTTCTGCCCAGTTATTTTCCATCAGCTTAAAGTCTCTCCTTGCATGCAGAACGCAGAGAAAATTTGACAGCTGTATTTCATTCTCTTTCAAATCAGTGAAACCTTTACCATGGGATCTGAAAATTTCTTTGCTTCAATTTTTTTTTTGCTCCCATGTTGCACTGTAAAATGCAAAGCTGGTTTTCTCTAGGTGCAGACAGAAATGGTGCTACCTTGTTGTCTGGTTGGGGTTTTTATATGTGTGATTGTTTTGAGGCTTCTCCCCTTCTAATTACTTTAAACAAATTAGATCAAGGATAGAGGTTGCAGGACTGTAGTACTTTTACAGCTGGATTAAATATTGTCTTAGGAGACAAAKTTGCGTAGAAAAAGAAGCAAATTTAAATTATATCAAGCCATCCATGCTGTGAGAGGAGGATGTAGAATGCTGCCTGCCAGTATTTTTATTGTCATCATCATTCACCCTTTTTCAATTTTAGGGCTGCTGTTTCTGCAAGGAAAAGTTTGATGCTTTTTTTGACCAATTTGCTTTTACTCCTGAGGACAGATGAAGGTGTTTTATTCAGACATCAAATTAATCACTTCTATGGAGAAGACAGTTGATCAAAGTGTGGTTATATTTCTTTTAATTTTACTTCTTTACCATCTGTAAAGCACTGTAGTTGTGTGCTACCTGTCTGATTTATCAGTGTCTTGTAGGAAATCAGCGTTTCTTCTACCTGAGGGATTTGGGAATTTCAATTAGATAGTGAGCCTGGGAGAAATGGATTTGCCTGCACTTGGTGTTACAGAACTTGACAGTGGYTTGATTTTGGCTTTGCTAATACGGAAATCTTTGCCAGTGCTTTCAGTGTCTAAACATTTTTCAATTTCCACATGGTTATTTCCTGTCCTGGGTGGGGTGGGCTACTTTATTTCTTCTGTTTTATAATTTCTAGTTGCCAAGAGAGTTTATTTAAAAAAATAATAAACCTTGTAGATGAAAGGAGATGTAACCTGAATGCTTGTCTGGCTGGTTTGATTTTGGGTTTGGGTATGGCATTCCTGAATACCTGGTGGAATCCTGGTTCTGTGGAGGTCCAGCTTTATGTGCAGATGGACCTGTGGTAGTCCCTGGCTACCATTCCCTGCCTGGTTAACAAACTGTCCTGTATTTACTGCTTACCATCTCCAACACGGGTGTGTGTGGTGTCTCTGCTAGCCTGGGTTTGCTGGGATTTGGAGACGAGAATGGAGCAACTGTGACACAGCAGGGAGTTTGGCATCCTTTGAATGCCATGTTGTGGTGTTGGCACAGCGTGGAAATGATTTCCCCCTTTTGTTTTGCTGTTAATGATGAGCTCTTGGGCTGGGGCCTGGCTGCAGCCTCAGCTTTGCGTGCACGATTATCTGTATGTGCCRCAGATGGAAATTGAACATCTAATTACTTTATAAGATTTGTGAACAGAGATTTAGAGCCTGCTTAGCCTCTGCTGGAAAAGTGTGATTTCAAGTCTGCTTTTGTTCTCCTCCTCAGGTCCTTTCACAGATGTGGTCACTACAAACCTGAAGCTCGGCAACCCCACGGACAGAAATGTGTGCTTCAAAGTTAAGACCACAGCACCACGTAGATACTGTGTAAGGCCCAACAGTGGAATTATCGATGCAGGAACATCAATTAATGTTTCTGGTAAGCCATTCATGCAGTTCTTTGGTGATTGACAGTTTCTTCTTCTAATCAATTGTTTCTTGGAATGCCTTGCAGCCTTGAAAGTATTTTGGTGAATCCATGAGGTTGTGTTTTCATGGGGAAGCAGCCATTTAATATATCCTTGCTTCCTTTACTCCTGGTCTAGCAGGAATGGGTTTGGTCTTACATCTTGTTTTGGAGAGGAAGAGGGYGGAAATACATAAATGATTGATATGGTTCATTAACAGCCTCAACCAGCGTATCCAAACCAGTCCTGCRGCAGCCCTGCCCTCCCTGTGGGATTATTTTTGTACAGTTAGTTTTTTGCCAGCTTAACTTCCTGAACCAGCTCACCACGGGGTCAAACAAGTGCTTGGATGAGCACATCGAGGGAAGAATAAAACTGGGTGGATTGTGGCCACTGGTTTAGACTGGTGGGGGCTGATGCCAAACTGCCTTTGATTTAACCAGCAATGAAAACATTTACTTTCAAACCATCTTTGTTCTGAATCCTTGAAGATTCAGTATCCTTTGTTGTTAAAAACGTCAAATGACTAAATCCTTGCTGTTGCATAGGAAAAGYTAATTATTTTCTCTAATGAGTCAGTAGCTCTTGACTTGCCTAAGTTTGGTAATGGAAAAGCAAAGGAGTGGCTTACTTTGAAAGCATAAAGAGCTGAGTATTCCCACAAAATAGAATGTCTGTATATTATTAACTTGCTGATGATGTATCTTCTCAATGGCTTCTCTGATCCATGATCTTAAAAAAGAATTCTATCAGAGCATGTAGTAGTGGCATATTGGATGAATGAGGTCAGACTTTTTAGTTAAGAAAATGATTTCTCTAAACATGCAGATTTGCTATGTTATTTCTAAAAAAAAATTAATATTAGCATGATAATAAAAATTAGTGATAGGTTATACAGTTTTATATTAGTCTCTTAACAACCTTTTTTAGCCTGGAATAAGAAATTTGGGAAGGTAAAAAACCTAAAAAGCTAAAACCACTGCTTTTACTTGAAAAAGAATCAACATGTAAAAATCAAGAGTTCAGTTTCTAACTTAATAAAATGTAAAATATTTAAACACTCCCTATTGAAAAGCTTGCTTCAACAAAATGAAAAATTGATCCTAAAAACACTTTGCACTGTAAAATTAAGCAACTCTAATCTTGTATAAGTCTTCTTATACATGCCCATATTTGCACACTCATTGATCTGTTGCCTTTGGGATTTCTGTGGTGTCAAATTGAGTGTGCAAAGGGCTGCAGGATTGTGCCTCCCTTGCAGTTAATCCCAGGGGAATGTCACAGTGAGGAGGTRACCAGGGAACTGTGGGAGCTGCAGGTGGGGCAGGCAAAGCACTTCTGCTTCAGGAGAGGGCCAGCACGTACCCAGTGAGCTCTGAAATGACTGATATGTAAATGGAAAAGCTCTCTGGAGAGAAATGGAGATTTTTAAAAGTCGGGACAATTCCCAAGTAAAGCTGTCTGTCATCTATAGTAGCTGCAGGCAAGCATATCAAATGCATTGAAATCAATGAAATGATAATGAAAATTAGCATGGTTTCTAGCTACAAATTATCTTCATGCTATAAAGATGTGGATGCTTTTCATCTTGMAGATGAACTTTGAAAATTAAAAGCCTGCTTCCTTTGCAGGCTTTTTGAAATGTTGTCTTGATCTCAGTGTTGAGTGGTTTCTTAAAGTTCYGCTCACAAGTGCCCCTTTGCTCTGCCTTGAGCAAATACAGTGCAGGCAAATGTTGTAGGAACCTTCTCTTGTTCTGCTACCAGCAGCTCGTTTTTCCAGCCTGACTCTTCCCAGTGGCACGCCAGGTAGAGCATGGATCTCATCCAAGGCTTCAAGTATCCCCTTATGAGACTGCTGTGCTAACCCTGAGCTGTGCTTTGCTCCTGCTTACGTAGCTTTAAGCATTTCCCTTTCCTGATAACCTTGTTTGTAGTGATTTATGATTTGGTTAGTTTAGAAAATGGCTGTGGTGTATTTTATCACAGGCTCACGTGTGTGTTCTGATATTTTCATGCTGATAGTAGGAGTAGGAATAAATAATGATCTTAAGTTGCCAGTCCWTACATTAACTTTATATTTTAAAGTTCAAGTAGCACACTTTGGTTGTTCCTTAGGTAATATATTAAGCTCCTTTAAACCATGCATRGGACTTAATACTGGACTTGAGATGGCAGGGTCTTTGGTTCTGATCAGSAGATGGGATCCTTTGGATGGGAGGGATCAAAGAGCAGACTTCCACTAACTTGCAGAACAGAATTGTTTTCAGATTCACACAAAGATGTGTTTAACCTTTGCTTTGGAGTAATGTTGCTTGAGAACAGAGGACTGATTTTGGAGTTAATGAAGTGAAAAATAAATAGAATTTGTTTCTTTGCCTCTGAATCAGTTACCTTTTAAGTCATGTAATTTAAATCTTGCACAGGGCATAAAAATAGAACTTGAATTCTTCCGACCTCGTGAAAATTCTGTTGGTGAGAAATTATTAAAATACAGTTAATTTGGTAACTTCTGAACACTCAGACTAATTGGGCTGCATTTACCATATGCAATCTGTCCCTTTCACAATTGCTGACTGCTTTACTACAGCCACTGATAGCACTGCACTGGTGCTGCTCCTTGTCTCCAAAATATCAGTCTCAGAGAATGTTGCCTACTAAAGCTGAATTTGGGACAACCTCTTCCTTCTTGCTCTGTAGTAACCAGATGCCTTTGTTATACTCTTGTGAAACTGTGTCTGTGCTATTTTGCTGTAAGTATATGAGAAGATATTCTGCTTTAAGAGGCAGCAGTTCCACTTTATTTCACACTAATATGATGGCTCATTTWAAAATGTACAAAATGCTAGGAAAATAAAGCTTCCTTTAATCTAGTGGAGTCTCAAATGCTGCCTTCTTATGCCATRTCACAGCTTTTGCTAAATACCAGCATTTGAGGCCCTGTCAGCATGTGCTGCCTGCTGGGATGTCAGGTTTGGAGCCCGTGTTTTCACCTGTTATATAATGGCATGTAATTTTAACAGCTGAGTTTATGTAACTGTCGGGAAGCGTATGTGTGCACTGTCATCTGATTCCGTTGCACTGGGGCTGCAATCCTTGGGAAAGGAGTATTTGCACACATTCCACTGCTGTTAAGCACGTCTGATCTCAGCAAAGATAGCTGATTTTGTGGATTTGAAATCTAAATAAAAGGCATGAATGGATTACAGAGGAAAAGTGAAGGAATACCTAGCAGATGCTGGTGAGCCTGCAATAGGTGTGTAAGGGGAAGGGAGAAATTGCAGATGGTGCCATCTGTGCACATTGTCCCACTGAAGAGAGCAGTCTGAACATGCCTCCTAAAAATGGGGGGAAGCTGACGTTATCCTTGGGTTGCTCTCGAATATCCAGGGGGAGGAATTTTTAGTCTTTTGTGAGTTTGCTTGGCTTAGAAAAGGCAATGCCTGCTGCAGGGATGGAGCTCAGCCATGTKCTCTGCAGTCACAGTGGGTCTGCCCCATTCCCTGAGGCACTGATTGTGTCCCATCCASTGCTGCATTCCCAGACTTTCCTTGGCAGTGTCACTCCTATGTCCTGTTCCCATGGACCTCCCAGGACTCTGCAGAAGCTACCAAGTTTTGTGTTGTTCTTGCCCGCCTGCTTTAAAATTCTATCTTGGTCTTCACAGATTCAACACTTGCTAGTATTACTGAAATATTTATAGAAATTTTATGTGTGTTTATGTAAACACAAAACAGAGGTGGAATGGTGCAATGGATTCTGCCTCTTTCTGTAGATGTGAATGTCCTTTGCTTACCTCTGGCAGAGCTGAATGGAATTCCACAAGGATCTTGAGGCTTTCCCCTGTTTCTGGTTGGGGTATTTTATGGCAAGGTGACCCAAGTGTGGTAGATTTGATCCATCCAGGCCATGAAGAATTCCATTCAGCACCATTTGGAAAAATGATTGATAAAGCTAGAAAAGAAAAATAGATGCACAGTCTATTGAATGAGCTGCTTAAGAATGAGCAGTGATGTGGTAGATGGAAATGTGATAGAAGGGAGCTACTAGTGATGTTTCCTGAGAGTGATTCTTGGTACTAATCTTGTTTAGTGCTTGTACAAGTGATTCTGGATCAAAGAGTACATCAAAATCCTGATGATGTTGTAAAGTTGGGAGATTGAAGATATGCAGCAGAATTAKGTGTCTTTGAAGGCTACAGTAAGTGAAATAGAATGAGTTTCGCTGGAAAAACTGCAAAATTCTATATTTGGACAACAAAATATTCYTGCTATAATTGCAAACTTGTTAAATGAAGGGCCCTGATTGGGGTGAGCAAGATGCTGACATAATGTGACTGTGAATAAGGCAAATATAGCATCGTATATCTGGCTAAGGAAAGAGGTGAGAGGSTGTAAGTGCAAGTTCAAGGCACTAGTAAAGTTCCTGCATGTAAAATTAGAGGAGCTCAAACCCAAACAGGTGCAGAGGATGAATGGGGAGCCTGGCCCAGAGAGGACCCACCAAGTTTGGCTTCAGTTTGCCAGGAGGCCAAGAGTTGCTGTGATTGATGTCTTGGAGGGCACCASAAGTAAATGACTCTTCCCCTTCTCTGATATTTCAGCATAAGGGCAGTGTTGGTCCAGGACCAAGTAAACAGGCCATTAATAAATTTAGATGGAAATTAGAGGAAGGTTGCTGACTATCTGAGCTGGGAGACTTTTCTGTTCCTTCTGCTCTCAGAAAGKACAGCTAGATCCTAGCAGGTATTAAAGGTGCTCCCTGCTTCAGATTGCCTCTGTTCCTTGAGAAAGCTGGTTTATTCTAGGAAAACCAGATGAGTTTAATGCCTCTGTCATTGTACCTAATTTTGCCAGTAAACTGGAAAAGCAGGAGCATACTGGGTGGTCAGTGCCTCTCCTTGGCTCTCTAAAGAGATTAAATTGCTGGGGATGGTGCAGGAATGTATGAGAAAACCGATGTCCATTGATCTCTCAGTGACTCTGCAGTTTTGGCTTGTGGTGAAACAGTGCTGGTGCTTCAGCTGTGGGGTGAGCAGCTTAGGAAGTGKTTGAGATATTTCTCTGCTGCTGACAGTAAACTTGAATAACATRTTAATAATTTTGTTTCCTAAAACTCTGATTTCTGATGAAAGCTGAAACTTCRGACCAGATGGGACAACTGATATGATAAGGCATTTTGTAGGAACACACTTTTCACATAATTTTTGCATAAGGWTTGTGATTTCTGTTCAGAACAAAGRAGCCACATTCCCAGTAGCAATTTCTCCAGCAATTAGGGCAGTTTTATGGAACTGATCTTTCACAGAAACCCCAATYGTATGTGGATAAATATTAAAATGGTTTGGTTTCCTCTTGAAAAAAGTACATATTTTTGAGCTTCCCATCTGGCTTACAAGACATTTGCTGAATAATTTGTGTCAATGTGGCTTTCATGTATTGATCTAAAAATACAAGTGCTAACAACGTCTGTGCTGTCAAGCCCGCTCYGGCTCTTGTGGTTCAGTGAATGGAGCTCAGAGCAGCAATCATTTGGCATTCCAGGATGGGTTCAGCACTGTCCCTTGGGAAATGAGGATTTTCAAATGAGCTGRTAGTTGCACTCAGCAAAGCGAGCTGAAAAAGCCACAATCTGTAGAAATTCCGTAAATGGTGGATAGTTCTGACTGTCCAGTTGGATCTTACACATTATGTAGATTTGAAATTATTCAAGTGTCTACTACAGGGGAGAAAAAATGATGYTACTGCTTTTCAGTGATGTGCCAGGCGGTGTTGAAATAGATGTGCTTTCACAGTGCAGCCATTTCTGTTTGGAAAATAGTTTCAAAGGTAGCCTGTTAATTTGCAAACACTTATTTTGGAATTTTATCCGAGTACTGACAGGTGAGTACAGTAATTTTTGAAGCACCTCATCTGAGAGAATTTTTTGCCTTCCTTCTTCTTTGGGCTTTAAATGGCATGTGGTTGTTGATGGCCACAGATTGTGTGCACAATAAAGATGGCACAGCCATAACATACTCTGCTCATTAAGGGAGGCAAATTGGTTTCACTTGGCCTTCATTTGTAACAAATGGGATCTTTGGGTGTTGCTTTTGTATGACAAACCCCTGCAATTAGTGCATATGAATTTGGGCACATAATGTTGATAGCACCAGTACTTGAAAATGATCCTAATTCTTGAACTGCTTCTCTTCTTGATTGAATTGAGGGGCTGTAGTAAGACCCGCCAGAAAATGTGGGTTTTTAAACCTTGCACCATTTATTTCTRTTAGCAGTGATGACAGTATTTTCAAGCTTCATTTTCACTTTGAGGGAGTTGGGGCTTTTTGCAATGTCTAATAATATGTTTGTGTAAACTGTGTTGCTTAGTTTCACATGTTCTATCTCAAGAGGAAGCCAAACTTAAGTTTGTTAATGTCCCAATAGCTGAATTTCCAGGTGTTGTTTACAAATAGGGGGTTCCAAGTGCCCAGTGTGATTAAAGAATATTCCACTTAAATCAAATACTCAACTGTCCCTCTTCAGGTTGCTTTAACCCAAAAGCAGACATGGTAATTTCTAATATTGCATAAAAAAATAAATAAAAGCACACACACTCCCTAAACCCGCTGTTCCTTCTTCTCTGCCCCCTGAACGCAGTCATTTTCTGCATAAGTAAGTTTTGGAATGCTTTTAATTTTTGAATGACRAGAAATACATTCCTTGGATACCTTTCATAGGCAAAGTTTGTATCACATTTGCTATAAACTTGCAGCTATAAATTGGTAACAAACTTTCAGTAACTTATTTGTAGAAGCAAAATACTTGTACTTGATAAAACAAATATCGTGGGACTCCTAAACTTTGTAGAGGAAATTTCCATCCCAAGACTTGAACCTCAGGGTTTACAATGTTTGACTTTGCCTCTGTAGATTTTCTTGGGCACCATCAGCAGTACTGTGTGTACAGCTCATCAAAATGCTTGTTACTTCTGCCCCAAGGATGAAAGAAAACAAAAAGGTGCTGTCTTGGAAAATTTTTCTCTCTGTCCCAGAAGATATGTAAATTACTCTATTTACTATAAATTACTATTGTTATCTTGCCATAGCTGTGTGAAGAATATTGTAGAGCGATCAGCATTTCCAGAATTCTCAAACAAAAGTCTAGACAGACTGAGGAAATCTTTTTTTCCTACATCCTCTCAAAATTCTGATGTGAAGTGAGGTTCCTGATCTCAGTTGTTGCTTTAGTCGTAACAACAGACAACTTGAAACTATTTTAATGTTTGTTTTTCTGGAATCTGGTACTGTGTCATGAGTGCATGACTCTGCACCAGAGCAATGTTAATGTAATGTGTTCTGGGYTTTTTTCTTTCAGTGATGCTACAGCCTTTTGACTATGACCCTAATGAGAAAAGTAAACACAAGTTTATGGTCCAGTCTATGTTTGCTCCAGCTGATACTTCAGATATGGAAGCAGTAGTAAGTATTGAAATTAATTTAAATGGATTGCTTTCTAATTGTATAATTTTGTAAGKCCTTTTACTGAGTTGTTTAAGGGTTGTTGTCAAGCCATGCTGGAATGGTCCTTGAAAGCTTTTCCAGATTTCCATCTCTGCATGGCAGGGAGTTTTCTGTTRTTTTGAGCCCCAGGAATCTTACACTGAAGGTTGGTGTCTCTGGTTCCTTCTTTAGGAAGCTGCTGTCAGTAATGGGATGCCAAGCCATGAAACAAGTAGTTGTAGTTTTTTGCAATAAATCCTTCTTTAGAAAGGCCAGCTTGAACCATATATTCTAAGGATATACAGAATATATTCTGAGTCTGTGCTATCTTTTATGTTTTATGCATCTGCTCTCAGTCTTGAGTCTTCTCTTGAGCTGCTCCTTTTGCAAGATGATGCAARAGGATGATTTACAAGTGTTGTATTTTTCTTTATCCCTACATGTGTCTGCTGTGGCTTTGGTAAATGAAAGGCCCTCAYGGAACCTGTCCTGTGGATTACAAATGAGAGCAGTAGAAATACGTAGGTGCTGGAGCAGAAAAGGACAAAAGACATAGAAATAAGATGTCAGGCCACAGTAAARCAGCCTGGAAAGGAGTAAACTATTTGTCAACTGGTGGCTTTCCTTTGACAGCAGGATTTGCCCCCAGAAGGCACAAGGAAGCTTTCTCTAGCCCAGCTTGAGAGAATATTCAGTGGCTGTTGAGGACACAATGTGCAAAGGAAAAAGATCATTACTCTGAAAGTCTGTGGCTTGTGTGTGCTACTTAAAAACAAAAAAGCCAACCCAAAAGAAACTCTACTGTATAGTCCTTGCAATATGTCTCTTCTTYTGAATAGCTTCTTAAAGCTGGGGTACTCTGCAGGTTAATAATTTCCCTTCTGAAACTGATTTATGGAACTATATTTGTTTAATGGGCTCAAAATAAGATCCAGTGGGAGAAACAGCAATAGTAATAAAATGTCTGCATCACTGGAAAGATAMGCCAGTCTGCCTTTCTTTCGAGCTCTTTAATTTTTATGAGTTACTTTATACCATGACAAATGTTATTCTGCTAGCAGAGAATATATTTTAGTACCTAGATGGGCCTTTCAGTTTTCCAAAGCTCTCCAGACCGATAGGATTCCTTTTCCTGTAACACTTTGATCAGTTCTCAGTTTTGTTACCACTCTCCAGATCTCTTCCTATTCTGGATGAACAGGTGAGACCAGTTATGGGAGTACTATAAAGYTTTCAACACCTCACAGGCAGCCAAGGAGCTCGAAATAGAGCTCTGACTTCAGCCCCAGAAGAGCTGAACTACGATTCAGCTATTTAGGATGAGTTAAATAGTACTCCAGGTTGCATGGGCTTAGCCATAATTTGTCACCTACTTGAGATGTGCTGAGGAATACCAAGAGACCAGGAGGATGGTCAGAGTGAAGAGGAGCATGTGAGAGCTCCAGGATATAAGTGTGGGCACTTCTTGCTGTTTGTTACCACTAAGAATAAATCTTTTCACTTCAGGGTTACAGCTGATASTGAGCAAAGATTTATTATTGCTGATCCCTGTTAAAAAGATTGCAAGGAATCTTGTTTATGGCAGCCTCCCCAGCTGAAGGGGAGAGAAGGWGTGAGGGGAAGTTACCCCTCTGTATGTGGCACATCTGGTGCTGTTCAAATGTTGATCCTGAAAAATAAGGATGTGGAAAACGAGGAGAGGGAGTAACAGCCCTGGAGTTCATTCCTGTTGGGAAGAAGAGCTCATGTGAAATCTGAAATGTTTGAATAGGAATTCCACTGGGCAAAGAGTTGAGAACTCACACTGTGATTGATTTGGGGGCTTGTTACCTTTCCCTTTCCTTGAATTCACCCCTCCTTTTTCTTCTTTTTTAAGCAGGCCCATAACTCCCCCATCTCTGCTAATTACTCTGTCRCAGCTCCCAATTCTCTCATAATTACCCGTGGAAGTTTCAGACTATTTAGAATGATTTGCTTCATAGTATCTGGTCTGTCTCCATGATACCACTCAGTTACGTATTTGATCTCATTTTTCATCCTGTATGTGGTTAATGGTACTGTGATAAACACCTGTGGGTTTTTTTCCTGAGTGAAATKATGTGATTTGTTTGCATAATACTCTGCATTTCCAATCTGTCTGATTATACTAATATGTTTCATATTAAATTAATATTAACTTATTCCAGTGGAAAGAAGCAAAACCRGAAGAACTCATGGATTCGAAACTTAGGTGTGTGTTTGAGCTACCAGCAGAAAATGATAAGCCTGTGAGTATTTTCAGATGCATATTGAGTGATTTAACTTAATACTACAGTAAATCTTGTAAAATGGCATGTTTATTCAGACAGCTGTATAAGCAAAAGACAGAACCCTCTGTTTCACTGCCTGGATGGCATCACCCTTTAAAAACACAATATTAACTATTTAAAATCTTGGTGATCCTTGGTGTAACTAGCAGCCAGTGTGGCCAATATAAGTGCAACAATAGCACAAAGCAATTTTTGAATTGATCTGTTTTCATTTAGTGAAAGGTCACAGGATAAAGAATATTTTAAAAAGAATTAAARATGCTGATTGCTGGTCGAGAAGCTCAGTTTTTACTGAAGCAGTTACAACCATCAGCAATATAAATTTGCCTGTCCAACACTCCCCTTTGCTTCCTTGGTTTTGAGGGATGGGAAATGTTCTTTCTTTTGATTTTGGCAAATAAAGTGATAGAAAGCTGGCGAGGAAGGCACAAAAGCAGTTAGGAATTACATTGCAATCCTGATATTGTAGGATCCTTTCTTAGGGTAATGGACATAGTAATTTCTAATGGARGTATGTAGTGTGCCATGCTGATAATGGAGTGAATAAACTGAAAAGTGCTTTGTAGTGTGCAGGTATTAAAGGCRCAGTGGTTCTACCTTGCCCTGGACAGTTTGTAATTAGGATTATGGAGTTGTTTGGGTATGGAGGGTTTTGTTTCCATGAAAGACCCTTTATAAAGTGCAGAGCATGGAGAGGATCCAAAGGCAAGAGAGGGAGCAGGGTTTGGAGGTCTGAATTTTGTTTCCCAACATGGGTTGCAAGTTCTTCAATCCCCCCAGAAACATAGAAAGGAGGGAGAGGGGAGTGAAAGCTGAGTGAAAGTGAAATCAGTGAAAAGTGGGACCTGGTCTAGGGATATGGGGATATATCTTTCTGTATATGCAGGGTCTGAAAAGTCGAGGTCATTCTAAATTCACACACTGCTGCTGATCTGGTGTTTTCTGGGAAAAGCAGTAAAGTTACAGAAAGCAAAATGTTGTTYATTTCTTTTGCTACAGGCACGTGTCAGGTGTGCACAGACAATTTTACCTGATTGTCCTCCTATGTATCAGGTGTGTGGTGTGGTGTTAATAACTAACCAAAAATCACTCTATCCTTTTTTAACAGCATGACATAGAAATAAATAAAATTGTATCCACAACTGCAACAAAGACAGATTCCTCTGTAATGTCTAAATCAATAAGTTCTTCTTTGGATGACACTGAAGTTAAGAAAGTAATGGAAGACTATAAGAGGCTTCAAATAGAAGTTCAGAGGTTACGGGAGGAGAATAAACAGTTTAAGGTAAAGATCGCTGTTGTTTTCTTTTCAGATTTACTCCTTTCCTGAAAAAGAAGCTTSCATCTTAAAGGTTTGGTTACCTGACCAAAGCACAATATTTTAATATTGTCTATAAAGTAAAAGATAATTGAGGTTTCTCTCTGTAAACTGTGAGAAGGTGCTGAAATCAATGGTTCCTTTGAAAGGAGGCACAAGTCATGCAGTCACAGAAGGTGATTGGGTAGCAACCCAGAGGAGTGCATTCCCTCTCTTTTTTTCTTTTCCCACCTCATTTCTCAGTCTGAATTAAGCATTCAGTGTTGGACTTGGCCCAGTTCTCCCAAACCAGTGGGAGCTTGAGGGCAGTGTTGTGCAAATACTGTTTCAGTAATTGCACCTGTAATGTGCTGCTGAAACGGCCAAATTAAGACAGATGGGTGGGAAATGTGCTTCCTGTCATATCCAGCACATGGCTGGGAAATCCACTGATTGAGAAGCCTTTATCACTGCTGYCAAATCCCTTTTTACAGTGGTTTGATTTGCTCTGAGTGGCTGCTTCCATAGATATCAGCACCCAGGAAAGTGTGGATGTTGTGATTTTTGCAGCCCAGTGAAAGGAGCTCTGTTCTTTCAGCTCTGCTGCTGCTTGGCTGGCTGGTGCATGAAGGAATTCTTGAAACCAGTTTTGTTTTGCACAGAAATAATAAGTGTACATAACAGACATGACCCTAACTTCTCCTTGTGTTCTTGTTTTGCCAGCGACTCAATACTCTTAAGTTCTGTATGGTTTTATTTAATTTTTTTGCAAATCAGTCTTGAATAAACACTCTACAGGAGCTATCTAGAGTTGAGCTGATGTCTTACAGTAACGTCCTTGATCGGTGAGCTCTTTGTTCCCTTTGTGGAGTGTTAAAAACATCTGTAAAACATCAGAAAGCAATGCTAAATCACTGCCTGCTGTCAGTGTCAGGCTGGAGTCACTGTCAGAAGGAAGTTAAAATATTTAAAATGAAAATGTGTTGTTTCTGTACAAAATTTGTTGTTTGTAAACAACATTTGATTCTTTACAAAAGTCAGTTTTCCCCATTCAGACTCAGAGCAGCAGTGAGGTATCGGGTAGCCTGTGGCTTTCAATGAGTAAATGAATTAACTAATTAATAAATAAGTTCACCTCTAGATCATGTAGGTGTCCCTTTTAAATTCAAAAGTGAGAAACACTGACATACCCTAAGCCCCTTCAACTTCACTGGTAATTTTTAAGGCTGCAGTAACTTTTATTAGAATTTTATTTATTTTTTTGAGTATAGACTGGAGACTTTTGCTCTGGTACCTTATACCTTCACTATAATACTGTACCACATTAAAAAATCTAACTCTGTTGCTTCAGCTGGACACACATTAGGTCACAAAAGACTCATTTGCTGCTCTCCTGAAGTGCTCTGAGTGTGTTGTGTGTGACTGGAGTGTGCTAACACACAGCTGTGCTGCACAACAGCTCARGGAGAGCTGAGGGGAGCTTCATCTCCATTTGAAAGGAGAATTTCTGCTGGTGTTCCACTGTTTTATCTGTTGTCTCATCTTTTAATCAGGTGAGCTGCCACAGCCATACCAAGAAAATAACCTAATTATTGCCATTAGTTTCATGTCAGAATGTCAGCGTTAATATGGTGGGGAAAACAGATTTCCCTTCAAGGGCTGGCAAGATTTGCTTGTGACATCTGACTTGGGGAATGATGAGTGCAGTTGCCTTGGGTTGTGAAAAATACACGACTTCATCTTGGTTATTTTGAGAAACATTTTCCCTGACAGCATYTTRCTTGCTTACARAGCRAGAAAAGCTCCTTCCTGCCATTCCYTCCATCGTTTCTCTGAAGTTCTGGAGCTCTCTCCAGACTCTGGATAAGAGTTCTTGTAGGGTCCTCATTGCTTCCCCATTCCTTTAGCAGGAGAAAACTTCCAAGAGTGTGGCTTTTGCTGTGGATGCAGAATTCCTCTCCTGCCTCACAACCCTTCAGGATTATTCAGCAAACAGAGCTCTAACTTAGCTGGAAATTAACTTTCACCTATTCTRTAACACCCACCTAAATAAATATTATAAGGGTGAATATTTAAAGCTTTTTTTTTGGTAGAAATAATCAATATCTCCTCCTTTAGGAAGAAGATGGACTGCGGATGAGGAAGGTACCCCAGACAAACAACCCAATATCTCCTTCTGCAGCTGYTGTCAAGGACGAAGGGCTCAGCTCCAGACTACTTGCTTTGGTGGTTTTGTTCTTTGTCTTTGGTGTAATTATAGGAAAAATAGCCTTGTAGAGGCAGCATGCTGGAAATTGTAAATTGGTTTGATGGTTCTGCCATATCATTGGATTAAATTTATTCATAACAATGTTTAAAAAAAAAAAATTAATGTATGACATCTCACAGGTCTTGCCTTTAAATTACCCCTGCACAAATACTATGTAACATAATCTAGAAAGTTCAAAATGTACGGTGAGGGAATGAATGAAAGAGAATATGCTTCAGTGATGAAGGGGGGGAGAAAATCCTGATTTAACACTACAATGGAATATTGTATATGTCATTTTAAACATTCTTAGACCCTGGTACATGTTGCTGGATTACCTCTTTTTWAAAAAAAAAAAGAAAAAAAAAAGGAAAACTAGAAAAAACTCTTCCTCCACTGCTGGAGCTGGCCCTAGGGATGTTTGGAGCTGGGTTAGGCAGGAGGTGTTGATAACTTCTGTAAAATACGTTAATCCACCATTCTGCTCATCAATTTAACAGTTTCTGTCAGTGTCTTCAACTCTGTGCAAGTTACCAATTTCTTGGCACTTACATGAGTAGTRAGAAGCTGCAAAGATTTGTCTGTGGCAACACTGAGGGAGCTGAGCAGCACCAGGGGCTCGTTCAGAATAAAGGTCAGCGCCTTGTTCTCACCAAGGGACCAAGCTACATTGCTGTTGGTTCATTTAGTTGAATTMAAATGTTATTCAGAGATGTTTAATGCATATTTGACTTATTTAATGTATTTCATCTCATGTTTCCTTATTGTCACAAAATTGACTAATACTTTGTGGTATGAAAAGGCACCTGTTCAAAGCCAGTGACTAGAACTAAAAATTTGCTGCTGTAGTGGTGCAAGATTCCTCTGCCTCCTGATGTTTTGGGCACTACACAATTGTTGAGAGTTTTGATCATCTGAGCATTGGGGAAACAGTGGTCAGGAAACTGCTTTTGTATGTAAATAAATCTATCTAGGGGAGAAACAAAAATATTAGTAGTAAATTAGTCCTATGCCGTAAAAGACCAATCCTGTTTGACTATGTAGCATCTTAAAAAAGAAAAAAAAAAAAGAAAAGAAAAATCAAATAAAGCCCCCAAATTAATGTTTTCTTTGTTACTTTTGTCCTGTTCTCACAGTTTTAGAGGTGGGGAGGAAACAGTGTTCTCTTGTCATCTCTGTTTATGGCATAAGGAAATTTGCAGTCTTATTTCAGGGTAAATTTCTTTTTTTTCCAGACTAATTTAAAATCAAACCACACCACCCCATCATGAGCCTGACACGCAAAATTTGTTCAGAATTATCGTGTTGGCTGCTGAGGTATAAGGTAACATCCACTTTCCAGGTTAGTTGGGTTCAGGAGTTCAGKAACTTGACAGCACCTTCAGAGTGAGATAATAAAAGTGGTTTTGTTTCTAAGCTTCCTTTTACCACAAGGTGCACAAATAAATAAACTCAGTGTGCTTTAACATGATGGGTTCAGTAAATTAAACAGTTTTTGAGCAGGTAAATTCACATCTGTTTTCCAATGGTAAACCCAAAAACCTTCAGTGACAAAATTTTTTGTGGATTTCATTACAAGATGAAGCTGAGTCTTTTAAAAATGACTCGTGTCATTCCTTCCATATTGCTGGGATTTTGTGAAGAATCTGTTGGAGCTGCAGTTTGTCTGCTGCACTCCTTGACCTTTGTGTTTGTCCCACTCGTGTCTCAAGGGCTTCCTCCTCTGCAAGTGCAAATAAGTTAAATTTTATGTGAGGCTTAATAAGAAAATAGGTGGAAAAAAGCCCCGTAATTGGTGTGTTCAGCTTGTGAACACGAGTCTGGAATTATTTTGAGGAGATTCAGTAGAAAGGGAAGGTGTATTTTTTAGCATTTTAAAGTTTTGGTGCCTTGTCTGCTCAGAGGGAAGGGACAGAGCCACGGCAGCCTGGCTGCAAAGGGCAGGAAAGGTGRGAGATGAGCTGGAAAGGACAAAGCAGGGAGTGTATGGACAAATTGGGCAGAATTGATCAAGGAAAAGAGAATTCCCAGGCAGTAGAAGCTGAAGAAAACTTTCTAATGAAGCTTTCTTTTCAGAAAGAGAGGGTTGTGAGTGATACTGCAAAGTTTGTTTTCATGGCTTTGAAGAATATATTTAAAAAAACYTTTGCTGAAGGGAGACTGAGATGTGAAGTAGATTTTTTTTAAGAAGCTGTAAATATCTTGTTTTCTTGTCAAAATTCCTGATTTACTTTAAAAAAATAAGTTTCTTTGAGAGTCCTTTTTCCTGCTTAAAAACAGCCTAAAAAGAGTTGGTTTAAAAAAAGGAAAAAGAAGGCTGTCTTTGCAGGATAAAGGGGAGGATTGAAGCTTTGGAATGGTCTCCTGTGAGTATCTGTAGTGATGTTCCAGGCAGGTTCCAGCTTGGAACTGGAAATGGTTCACGAGCAAAGCTGTTCCTTGTGTTTGCACTCTGGGATCATAAAGAAAACCCAGAAAACCCTCTCGTGCTTTTCCAGATTCAAACACATGAGCAAGGAGACCAGGGGAGGATTGCAGTGTTGGTAACATCTGCTGCTGGGCTGACCCACACAATCAATGCTAAACAAGACTCTAAAATTTACTGCTTGTATTTTTGGAATTTAACAAAATCCTGAGGTCTTCCCTCACCATTTTTGACAAGAGCCTGAACAGAGTAACCCAGAATTGTCTGGGTAATGCTTCGCTTTGCTGAGCTTAAAATAAAGTGACTGATAGGGGAATCCTCACTCCCTGTTTGACCAAACCCTTCTTTCATAGGCAGTAGRGAGAAATCTTAAGGATATTTTTTCTTCCAAGGTTCCTAAAAGGCCAGTCTGTAGATACAGTACAAATATAGATTGGATGGATATTCTTATGCCACCTGGATCTTTTTGTAAATTGTTCCTTCCATGACAAGAGCAAATGTTCTCATGAAGTATTCACACAAAGTGAATTATTCTGAAGGACATTGTACATCTTAGGAAGTTGTGCACAAACCATAGAGTTGCTAAGTAAGATTTTTGTCTGGGGTGCTCACACAACATCCGATATTAGAAACCTGTGATTGATTCATGGTAGTAGAAATCAAGTTATTACTAATTAATTATTGTCCTTGCTGTTTAAGATGACCACTTGCACATTTATTGTTAATTTTTGTAACACCCAGTAGAGGCTGTTTGGTGCACTCTTTGGGCRAATTTGGGATAAACAGATACCTGCAATGTCTTGAAGCCTAGTGCTGGGAAATGAATGGAAAAAGGTTTCTTCTATTTTTATGTAGTTTCCACATCTTAAAGCAAATACTCCGTGCATGAATGATCATAACTTTTGCTGTGCATGGGCTGGGAATGCACAGCTGGAACAGCTGCAAGCCAGGACCAGCTCAGGTTACTGGGGAGTAGCCTGGGGGCTGAAGAGCAAGATCATGTCATGTGTGTTATGTCGAGGGGGATTGATGTACCATAATGTCATTTTCTAAAAATACAGGATTGTAATAGCTCRATGGTGGTTCTTCCATGTTACCTTTTCCTCCTGAAATGCTGTTAGTGGGATAAAGTTGGAACTTCACTTTGCAATTCACTAGAATTTCTTTTCATCAATAAACTATGAAGGGTTTGTATCTGCTGCACATGTGAACTTGCAATTCTTGTCAGCAATTTTMCAGCGTGGTGTGCACAAGGAATGGATCATTTATGTGTTGGTGTACTTGATGTTGYATTGCCCAGTGGAAGAAAACTCATTCCTTTTCTTCAGAAAGTGGCAATTCTCTCAAGTGGAATGTCCTTAATTCTCAGGCACAATAGTGGCTTCACTGTAGTGCTCTTAAGTTTAAAACTTTATTTCTCTTGTGCTGTGTGATGTCCTGACATGCCACATCATGAGTTTTCTATATAAAGTAACTGAGGAAAAAAGCCCCGCCAAAGATCCCTATTTGAAATTAAAACCCGTGTGAAACATCACTGAAGTTACTGTTTGTTGTGGCTGGGTTGCAGCTGCCCTGGTGCTGCATTGGTGCTGCATTGGTGCTGCTCTGGTGCTGCTCTGGTGCTGCATTGGTGCTGCTGTGCCATGGTTTGGGAATGGGGAACCATCCATTGCCCAGTCCTGGGTGAGCAGGTTGAGAAGGGACGGGGTGAGTGAGTTTCTGTGGATGTGTTTGGGGTTTGGAGAAGATCAGCTGCAGAGAACAAAGTAATTGTGTTTCTGCTGCTCAAAGCTGCTTAACTGTAAAAGCTATTTGTGTTATTAATGGATTGGGTTTTTTTTTTACTGGATAAATGAATTTTTTAAAAAAAACACCCAAGTGGGAGGCAGCCAGGAATCTCTTGCACGTGATATTCTAATGACCAAGCACCTGCACACTTCCAAAGTGATGCTGTGCCTGTCATTCACTGCCATTTCCTGTGGCTTCAGTTCCTGTTAAAGAACTAATTTCACACGCTTCAAGAACAGTAAAACTTTGAAACCTTTACTAAACTTCCCCATAGATCTCTTTGCCTCCCARTCCAGGCCCAAGTTTGTCCTGAAGCCTCTGTGAGAGTGGAAAGTGCAAAAGGGACGTGGAGTCTGAGAGCACAGAAATGAGGCTGCTTTTCCTTGGAGTAAATTTGAACTTTGGATCTTTCCTCCCRTGATCTGTCATTAGAAAATGGCCTTTTCCAGAGAGCAAAACAAAAGAAGTTAAGGAAACAAATGAATTAAGAAGAATTAATTGAAGCTGTGTATTACAAGTTGACATTATACATCTGGCATTTCTRTTTATGTTTCTGCATTGGTACATTTCATTCTGATTTAATAAGTTCCTAATTTTGTGGGGGTTTTTTTCWAGATTTCGAAGTGCCTATGAAGAACAGCCCCTAGTAAAGTATTGTTCCCAGTTTAGCTGTACTTCATTTTTTTAATCAAATCTTTTTCTTTAGTGGATAAACTCACAAGATTAGAAAAGCCTCTTGAACTCCCTCATGTTTGGGTTGGCAAATTTCCCACACACAATTACCCACAGAGAGCTACTTTTAAAAGACCTTTATTAAGGCTGCACAAAGTCAAGCACTCAGGAGTTAGGAAATGGCAGAACCAGGTTTGTGCACTGTGAGTTTAGGGAGTACATTGCTATGTCTGATCATTTCAGTATCTGGTCAAAAAGKAGGCAGAGGCACCTCAGAAATTGCCCAAAACTGCCCAGCTTTGTGTGCCTGGATTGGAGAATGCTAAATTCTCTTAAGTTTGATGTAAATGTGTTTTTAAAAGTGGAACTTGCGGTGTGGCAGTGGGTGCTGGGTGTAACCCTGGTGTGTGTTGGGGGAGTTCTTTGTGTTCTGTGTTTGATCCCCGTTTTTGATTCGAGCTCCCAATGTAGTGGGAGGAACTGGGAGCTGAAGCAGCAATTTCAGTTTCCACATTTCAGTGGGAGGCCACACACGAGTGTGACTGGAGCCAGGAATCTGCCTCGGTGCTGAGCCCAGAGCGGTGTTTCTGTGCTGCCCCATCTCCTTCCTGGGCTCTTCTGCCTGAGCTGTCAAATCTCTCACTGTTCCTCCCTCAGTGCTTCAGTCCAGCCTGAGTCTTCCTTGGCAGAGAGCCCCATGTTCAACTGAGCATCTTTACAGCTTTTCTTCCCTCTGCCTGTTTCCATCTGGGCTCTTTCTCCCCATCACCATTCCCTGCCCATCCCAGACTCGTGTCCCATGGCTGTCCCGGGCTCCTGCCGGGCTCTCCTTTGCAGGGGATGTTTGGCTGCTCCTCGATGCCTTTTCCCCTCCCACACAAACACTCACCTTCTGCTTCTCTGCGAGCAGGTTTGTCTTTTCTTCCTTTTCACTCTTGGGAGTTTGGAGCAACAAGTCTTGTCAGCCATCCCCTTTCTGTCTCCAGCTTCACCCTGTGGTTCCAGTGCAGTGGATTTACAGTGTGGGACAGACTTWTATATTCCATGGGGATTGTTTCCCAAACAAAGGAGTAGCACAGCGCTGTTAGTGTATCCAAAAGTGTTTCCGATTTTTTTTGCTTCATTTTATTTGGAAAATAAATGCAAAAATGCTTTCTGAGGTATTTTAAAYAGGGAGGCATGAAGGTGATTAATTGGAAAAGTAAGTTATTGTTAATTGAGCTGTGTGTCAGACCCAGGACTGCTTGTTTGCAGACTTGGCTCATGCTTTTAACTTCTGCACCTGCTAAAGAAGCAGAAAATTGGAAAGTCCGAGGAGTTTGTCAGAAGGTACTGACAACTCAGACTCAGTGTGGGACCCCAGAAAATTATTTAAGACTTTGGAAATTATTTTATTTTTGCTTTTTGGAGTGGTTAAAAAAAGATTATCTTTTTAAAAG
This sequence comes from Malurus melanocephalus, assembly GCF_030028575.1. NCBI lineage: Eukaryota > Metazoa > Chordata > Aves > Passeriformes > Maluridae > Malurus > Malurus melanocephalus. The sequence goes on from NW_026623573.1 coordinate 129,922, forward strand.
TATTAGAAGTGAGTTTCCTAAAACACTGTGCCTGTTACCATCAGCCTCCTGCATACATTGGCTTGGGTTTTCTTCACAGGGGCAGTAAAAAGGTATTTATTTGTGTTGCAGTACAAAGGAACCCTGTAGTCAGCATTAAAGCTCCTGGTCTTTGTCCCAGACCTGTTTTTCTAATGCAGTGTTAGACATGAAAGATGAAGTTATTTGGGTTTGTCTTGTTTATGCCAGGTAGAGATAAATGAATGGCAGAACTGAGGCTGGGATCCTGATTGCAGTGGAGCTCAGCATTCAGCCGTGTGAGCTGCTAATAAATGTAATTGGTGCTTCAGAAGGGCAGAGCTGAGCAAATTTCATATCAGATCTGCGAGTGGGGAGGAAATTGGATGAAAAACTGAAGTAGAATTGACAGTTTTCTAAGTGAAAGGTATTAAATGGCCAAAAAAACAATAATTGTGCAATTGAGAAGGGAGACAACTTTGGCTAACTGCCCATCCTGCTTCAGTGATGAAATGAGGGGRAAAATTAAATGGAAAATAATATAAAACAAATAAGAAAAAGGGAGGCATACAGCAATCCATTCAAAATGGGAGCTAGGAAGTGTGGAAAATAAGGAAAGCACAAGCCAAAGGAAAAGGAAAACATGGGTTAGAGTGCTTGGAGAGGGTGATGAGCTGAAGYTCAGAGGAAATCTGCAGAGGATTAAGTGCTTTTAATGAATAAATGCAGGAGGTAAAACCTGGTGATGATGTAAGAACTGGAAAGGTGATGTCATTCCTTAGCAATGCTCAGTKTTAAAAATTAAGTTTTTTATCCAGTAGGCCCAGAAACCTTGATCAGTGTTTGCAAGRGAGGAGCCTGAGCAGCTGCTGGGGATGGGCAGTGCTCAGGACAGTGCTCAGCCCATGGGACACCCAGAAAGGGATGGAAAAGGAGAAGGATGTTCCTGATGGAGCTCTGTGCAACTCTTTTCATTCTGCCTTTTGGGTTTCAGTTCTSTTGGGGGTCAGAGTGAGCTGGGGCTCTCAGGGCCTCACAATCACACAATTCCCTGACAATCACACCCTGCTGGAGTTCAGAGAGAGCCACAATGAAATGGGGATGCCCAGAGAAAGGTTCTGYAGGGACCTGGCAGATCCAGCGGTTCCACATCACTGAGGGGAACAGATAAAAAAATCACTGCTGATAAAACRTAACAAAAATATCCACAGCCAGAACCAGAATGAGTAACAGCTCCRTGTACATTCCCAGTGCAGTCCCAGGGTAAAAGCCTAATGAATACGAATGTGTTCTTGTTTTAATTACTGTTAGCTGTAAGTGATTATCCTTCTGTATGTCTCAGCTGGGAGAGTTGGGAATTTTGGATGCAATTTGGATATTTACATTCTACAAGAGAAGCTGAGTAATTGGAATGGATGCAAAAAAAAATGATTCAGAAATTACTGGTGGAGTGTGAAAATGCCTTAGAGAGGGTGAGGGAAAACTCAGTTGGCTGAGTTTTTCTACCAGAATCGAGACTTGATTACAGTGCACAAGTACCTTCACAGGCAGAAAATACTGCACACTGCAGCTCTCTGATCTTAAAAAGCAACACAAGAATCACCAACTGGCACTCAAAGCCAGGCAAATTCAAATTGGAAAAAGGCACAAATTCTTAAGAGAGAATAACTGTGTAATTTAGGAATGTGTCTTCAAAAACTGTGAACAGAACAATAAAAGTTATGATATTTATGCAAATAGCTCTTTCATGGCTTTTTTTTCCTCTCAGAGGCATTCTTAGAGGGGGGAAAGAGGACAAGGAGGCTCCTGATGAGGTTTTCTCAGGGAAGTTGAGCCAGCAGAGCAGTGGGGCTCCAGTGCTGCCGCAGGGCAGAGCTTTCCCAAGGGCTCGTTGCTAACGTTGTGTAAGTGTTTGATGGGGTTGCACATCATGTTAATCCCATCCCCACCTGGAAAGGATCTGTGGCCTTGTAAGAGCTTTTACACCGGGGAGGACCTGAATACTTGTTMAGTTTAATCCTTTTCCATGCCATGTAAATGAAAAAAAAATATCTGCACACAAGTCTCGTTGGTGGGGGTAAATGTAGGGCAGGAATTGCCTTCCCCCTCCTCCACCCACATTCCAAAAGCAGCACAAGGCTGTTCCCCATTCCTGCCCGGTTCACAGTGTCCTAATGGGAAGATCCCAAAGGAGGCACCACCTTCTCTGAGATCACATCCAGTTCCTCGAATGTTTGCCCATGGATCTTGGTGCAGCAGTGAGAACAAAGCACAGCCACCCTTGGAAACAAGATTTGCCTGCTGAACTAACCCCTGGAGAAATCTCCATGGATTGGGGAAGCAACCCAAGGCAAGGCAGCCAAGCCCAGCCCTTTTGTGAACCACCTTCAGAGCAGAACTGTTTGTGTATTATGTATTATGCATGACTAATGTTGGATCATGCCTGGAACATGTGAACATGCTGACAACATTTATGTCACAAGTGTAATGCATTTAATAAGCATTTCATTTGAATTATTAATGTACAGATCCCCCCAAAGTATTTTTRTGTTATAAACCCCATAATTTATCTAAGTACAAGCTGCAAGTTCGTAAATACAGCATTAAGAAGGTGGCTATTGCATAGCTGCTTTAACAAAATACCCTTTGTGGGTAAGATATATAGGCTTATTTGGAGAGGATTTAGCTGCTGGAAAAGGGCTTCTCGAGGAAGTTATATGATGCTTAGCTGCAGCAGACAGTGAATATAATTTCTTAGTTTGTCCTTCYTGTCAGTAGGAATCAGTTTGACCTGACTGTGCTGTCTGATCTGAGCATCTCTTCAGCTCGTTGTTCACCAGAGGCAGATTTATAAAACATCTGTACAGGRATGAGGCTGGAAGTGACACTTTGAGAGGAGAGCTGGATTAACAACTGCTGTGCCAGTAACTGAAAAGGAGACAKGGAAAATGCATGGCCTGAGAAGGCTGGAGAGGGTTCTGTCCCTTCCCACGGTGCCTGTGCCCGACACGGGGACACTGCTGATGTCCCAGAGCCAGGCCAGCCCTGGAGAGCAGAGAGAACACAGCAGGGATGCAGTGCTGCAGTCAGGGAATGCTGAGCCTTGGAGCTGTCGTGCACAGAAATGTTTTCCAGTTTCTGTAATCTGTGCCCAGGGCCAGGTGGAACAGTCGAGCCCTCTGTGAGCGCTGTCCTGGGCATCTCCAAGTGCAAGGATTGTTTGTGGGTYCCTGTGCATGACATACACAGGCAAAGTGCAGAAAATATCTGTAAACTGCAGGAGGCACATGAACCGYGCCCTTCTCAAGAACACTTGCTGACTGTTTATTGCTGACTGACTCTGCAGATTAAATTTGCATGAACAGCAAAAAGGAGTACGATGGGAAGGAACTTAACCTCAAAGAAACTCAGCAGCCAACGCTTTGGATGTTTGAATTACATCTGAATCAAGCTCTTGATTAAATCTTAGCAATGTCAAAAGCTCAAAGCAGCAATTTTAATTGATGTCACTTTTTTCCCCCCTCATGTTGCTAAATTATCTGTTGCAATGTGGAGCRCATCCGTGTCACTACATTAAATTTGCACGCAAAGAGGGGAGATTAGGCAATAAAGCCACAGGACAAACAGTGTGGAGTCAGGCATATCTCCTTGGCTTCGTTCACTATTGGGTGTTTTTTTAAAAAGTGTTTCCAAATCTGAGTAGAACTGATTCCAGATGTGYTCATTTGAAGGATATAAAAATCACGCTAGCACCAAGATTTATCTGAATTCTGCACTGTACCTGAATAGATAACTAGTCCCATCTTAAAAACAGAAGTGCTATAAACAATAAAAAGGCCACAGGCAAAGGTTTTAGTGCTTGGTTCCCATTAGCATCCTTTCTTCCCACGTATTTTAGACTAATGTAGTTGGAGAATTCCTCTGAGGCTGCAGCACACTGGACCAGAGGGGCCTGGTAGGACGTGGGTCTCTTGTCGGGGCTGTCGGGACTGGAGCCGTCCGTGGGCCGCTCCCCGATGTAGAGGAGGCTGCGCTCCTGCGTGTCCTGCTCCGTTTTGAACAGTTCGTACTCGGTGTGGGGCAGCTTGATGCCCAGAGCCAAACATCCGTTGGTGGGTGTTATATCCTGCTCCACGCCGGCGCTCCAGGAGCCTGCCAGCCCGCAGCTTCCAGCCTGCGAGGAGTTGAGCATCATCACCGTCAGCTGGTCCATGGGTGTCACCCGAGCCTGGGTGACTTTGAACGCCAGCTCGGTGCCGCCGCGCACYTTGGAGGAGGGGATGCCCTGGGTGTAGTGCCCGGAGGCGTAGATGGTGAACGTGGGCTGCCTGCAGAGCGGGTCGGAGTAGTGATAGTAATGCCCTTCCCACGTGTGGTTGCCGCCGTGGAAGGTGAAGTACCTGGTGAGGAAGAGCACGGCCGGGCGCACCTCGCAGTGGGTGCTGACCCAGCTGCCGCTGAGCTGCATGGGCAGCGCGGCTCTGGCGGGCAGGATCGGCGGGTGGTGCTCATCCGCCCTGGAGATAATCCCACACGCCGGGCAAGGGTGCACATGGTGCTGCAGGAGACAGAAAATAACAGTTCTGCGAACCAGGAAGCAAAAAATAAAAAAAAACACCAAAAAAAAAACCCTCCCAGAATATTTCCAAAGCTGCGACTCCGCCCGTGCACAGCGGGGTGCGGAGCTGCGGGGAGCTTGGCACGGGGCAGCCGAGCAGATTAAGGGAGATCAAGCTCTGCCCTGCTCTTTGCTATTCTGGTAGCTGAAGGACACCGGGCTGTGCCCTGCGTTCGCCCCGAGCTGGGGCTGCTGAGGACAGGCAGGGAGGAGAGCAGGGCACGGGCAGAGCCGCAGCCGGGGCAGGGAGCGCTCCCTCGGGCTTCCAGCAGCTTTCCACGGCGAGCTGGGTGAGGATCAGGGTGCTGGAGATGTCAGAACAGAGCTCCGCGGTGTTCGGGGGGTGAAGGAGGCTGTGACACCCGGCCGTGGGGAGCCCAAGGTGTTCTGCTTCCCCTCGCCCATTCCCGCCCGTGTTCCCACATCCAGGGATGCAGCGAGGAGCCGGGACGGGAGGCAGCAAACGTGCGGCTTTCCCAGCAGCCAGAACGGGACAAGGAAAAGGGAGCCCTGACCTTCCCTTCCCGCCCTGGGCAGAGCTCTGAGTCAAACCAGCCCTGCCCCTGATCCCGTGCCAGCAGCGGTTTYGTGTAGCTTGGAAATTTTTCTTATACTTCATATATCACAACTGATTTATTTTTAAATAAGCAGGGTTGGAACATTATATAATTTTCTAGAACACGAGCTAATCTTTACTGAACTGTCACAGGCAAGAAGGTTAAATAACTCAGTAGTTAACTGTAGGGTGGGTAATTTACATGCGAGTTGATTGGAGTCTACTGTAATTTAGCCATTTTCAGCTTGCTTTACTGCTACTGTCACGGTAATGAGTGCTGACAGTACACAGTACATTATGGCTAAATAATCCCAGAAGTTGGCAAATATATATGCTCTCCTTAGGCAGGAAATTCTTTGATAATGAAAGGTAATTTGGGGAGAATGGGTTTCTTTAAAACAGATATAATATTTAAGGGAAAAAGAGTGATATTTTCATAAAGAGAGTTAAAAAATAATTCCTGGCATRGCTATGTAACTCACCAGCACAGGCAAATGGATGTCAGTTCACAGAAAATAAAATTTATATTTTAAAAGAAAAAAAAAAGAAAAATCCTGTGCCCAATAAAATTATCACTGTGGACATGGAGCCAAAACTCTTACTTGCTTAAACCAGTCGTGTGAAGTTAGTTCTAAAGTATGGCAGCTTCTAATTATCGCCAAGTGRTGACATCATGTGCGGGTCCATTGGAGAGCTGTTGGCTGATTAATTACAGGGCTGCATTCAGAGAGTGAATTTCAGTATCTTTASGTTTGGTTTTAAATTAACTTTTAAAAGTGTTTATGTTTACCATCTGGTTTTGCTCATATATATGGTTTTGGCCCAAGATAACASAAGTTTAACCAGTTTGAGAATGTTYCTTTTGAGAGGGAGAGGGGTGTTACTCTGTATTTTTCAGAGTTCAATTGGTGTAGTTTGAGGTGTGGGGAAATGTTGTCCCAAAATATTTTTTTTTCATTTATTTCCTTTCTATCTGGCAAAGTTCAGAGAGGTTTATTCACCCCATCTCACTGCTCCATCATTTCTGATTTGATCAGCTTTGATTTGAATGGAAAGGTGCTTTCCTGGGAATAAACTAACCTGCTATAAAACATAAAATAAAATACAGTAAAAGACAACTAAGACTGTGCTGAGTTTTATGTATGTCAAAATGGAAGTTTGATTTCTGTGTAAAAACATTATGGTATTGGGGGCAAGTTCCTGTGCCACTGGCATTACACCAAGCACTGGTGAGTTAATGGCAGATCCTTTGTTGCCCTCAGCCTGGAGCACACCCCAAGGAGCAGGGASAGGGCAGGCAGACGAAGGACAGAGCAGATGAAGGACAGAGCACACAGGCTCTAACAGTGTGCAGCCTGAAGCCTTCACTGACTGTGGTGTGGAAAACAAGGAAACTGCATTTCCTGGGAAAACACAACCAAACCAAAGCCATTAACTCCAGGCTCCTGTAAATGCAGATGTATTTTCCATGTTGGTTTTGCTGAATTTTCACCCACCCCAGTCCCTCTGTCTCAGGAAGACAGAGGGTGAGCTCCACATGCCACAGGGCTGGTAGTGCCTCTCCACGCGCACCAGGCTCAGCTCGTGCATGGCAAAGCCCAGCGYGGCCGTGCAGTCGCGCTCYGTYTTGGCRCTCAGGCTCCCACCCCAGCCTTGCACCACCTCACCCGCATGTCCTGAGGACAGAGGGGGCTGCAAGGTGCTACTTGACCAGTCAGRAAATTGCTGGCCAAGCCGTGAAGCAACCAGGGAACCCTGCAAGGGCCTCATCCTTACCAGGGCGCTCTGCATGGGGCGCTGGTAGCCGGTGGGGCGRTAGTGCAGCCTCTCCCCCCAGTCGGTGTGGATGTCCCCCAGGTAGAGCTCCTCCACCAGCTGGCTCCCGCTCTGCTGTGGCTGCAGCAGGGGCTGGTAGTGCCTCTCCACACGCACCAGGCTCAGCTCGTGCATGGCRAAGCCCAGCGCGGCCGTGCAGTCGCGCTCCGTTTTGGCGCTCAGCACCTCGTACAGGGCTCCAGGTGCCCAGGTGCGCCCCGGGGGCAGGAACCCGCTGCAGCCCTCGCCAGATGTCTGGTTGATCCAGGAGGCCACCTCCCGCATGGCCTTGGGGCTGTGGAACACGATGCCCACTTTGTGCAGGTGGTAGTCGGCCTCGGTGGCCCCGCGGGTGATCCAGGAGGCCTGGCGCAGCCGCAGCTTGCCCTTGATGACCAGCGAGTAGGAGGGGTCGCGGCACGACGGGTCCCAGTAGTAGAACTGGAAGGCYTTGAAGAGCCGGTTGGCGTAGAAGAGGTAGGATCGGGTCAGGAACTCGGGTCCCGGCCGCACCTCACACCTGCAGGGAAGGCAATGCTGAGCGGCCCGCAGAACGGGGAGAAATCCCTCCCCACACATGGTGACCACCCCTGGGTGATTCTATAGTCTGGACATCTGATACCAAAATACGAGTGATGGACAGATGACCTTACACTTCATGCACGTCCAAAGGGAATGGGAACAGCGGGATTCAGGGCTGCTCTGCCCGTTCCAGCTGCATCCTGATGGGGCAGAGGCAGGAGGCTCTAGGGACACCCGGGAATGGGGTCTGGGAGGGGGAGAAGGGAACGCCTTTGTTCCTCGGCCGTTTTCTGTGTCCTGGTAACACCGAGATCGGGCCGGAGTCGTGCTGAGGGGCTGGGGCAGGAGCTGCTCCCGGGGTCAGGGGATGGGGGTGCCTTCGCAGGAGAACGGGGTGCCTTGCCTGAGGTGTTAGGGGCGCGTTCCCGAGGGTCTGGGCCAAGGATGGATGTGCCCTCCCGGGATCTGAGGCCAAGGATGGATGTGCCCTCCCCGGGTTTGGTGCGCGTTGTCAAGGATGGATGTGCCCTGCTGGGGTTTGGGGCGCTTTCCCAAGGATGGATGTGCCCTGCCGGGATTTGGGGCGCTTTCCCAAGGATGGATGTTCCCTCCCAGGATCTGGGGCGCGTTGTCAAGGATGGATGTGCCCTCCCGAGTTTGGGGCGCGTTTCCAAGGATGGATATCCCCTGCCGGGGTCTGGGGCCAAGGATGGATGTGCCCTCACGGGGTTTGGGGCGTTTTCCCAAGGATGGATGTGCCCTCACGGGGTTTGGGGCGTTTTCCCAAGGATGGATGTGCCCTGTCGGGATTTGGGGTGCATTGCCAAGGATGGATGTGCCCTCCCGAGTTTGGGGCGCGTTTCCAAGGATGGATGTGCGTTCCCAGGATCTGGGGCCAAGGATGGATGTGCCCTCCCGGGGTTTGGGGCGTTTTCCCAAGGATGGATGTGCCCTCCGGGATTTGGGGCGATGCCGGGCTCTGGGGGTGCCTTACCCGGTGGAGACCCATCGCCCGTCCAGGCGGGGCGGCAGCCGCGCGGCGATCCCGGCGCTGTCCTGCAGGTGGCGGAGCTGCTGGCGGCAGAGCGGCTCCGCGGCCGCGCAGGCTGCGGGACAGAGCGGGGTCAGCAACGCGGGGCAGCCCGGAGAGGGAGCCCCGACCGCCGACCCTCCCGACCGCCCCACAGTGAACGGAGCCCAGGCGGGCTTGCTCTGCAGCAAACCCTTAGCTAAGGACACCGGTTTTGTTATTTCACTCAAGTTTTCCGACTTGAGTTTCATCTGAATCCAACTGGTTTTTAGATGAAATCTTCAAATGAAAGCGAGCACGCTTTGTTCGTGTTCTCCCCCCCCTCAGGCTATTGTTGAGGCAGTGACTGGAACAGGGCATTACAGCATGGGAACGCTGGCCTCGCCTGTCGCCYGCCATAAGGACAGTAATTCTGTCACTTACCTCATTTCCCATAACAACGGATGTTATTGGCTTAGGGAATGTGTGAACACTCAGCTAAATCCTGAAGACCTTTGCATGCACACACACATATGTATATATATTCCTATACATTATTCACTCTTTACTCAAGCAAATCTCTGTGGCACTCACTGCGGGCTTCTGCTCTAAGAAACCGGGATTTCCCTCTTCATGGCACCATGGAATGGGCTGTCAGTGAAGCTCCTGAAACCCCACAGATTCTCTGTGGTACAACTGTCCCTGGTCCCGTGGGGCTCAGCCCAGTCGGGRCTTTATGAGCCCAGATGGGGTTTGCTTGCTCTGGCTGCACTTTGCATTTCACCCAGGAGTGTGCTGGGCATTTTGAAGCCAACTTTCATTCACTCCATACCAATGTTAGGACACAGGCTGCTTTCCAGCCTGACTATCATCTGGAGCCCAAGATCCAACATCYATGTGCCTATTTAGCAGAGCCATTAGGAGCTGGGGACCTGCATCCTCATCCCAGCTCTGCCGTGACTTTGCTCTGTGGTCCTGCGTGCTCCCTGCTCCCAGGGCCTTTTTTAAACTCACATGCAGAACAYGCCAAAATTCATTTGACTGCCTTAAGAGGCCTAAATACTGGAGAGTCATCAGAACAAAGGCAGTCCAAACTGAACCACACTTCAAACAATCACAAAATTATTATCCTACAGAATACAATAAACTGAAAAATAACTGTATTTTCGTTAGAGGTAATAATGGGCATAAAGGTCAGATTTGCTCTTGCCCATAACCACAGAAAGACTCCAGAGGTATCAGTGCAGTCTGTAGAATACAGCTATAAAATATACACAATATAACCCCAGTCCTAACTCACAAACTCCGCTCTGCGTGTGTTTATTGCAGCAGAAGTGTCAATATCTCACTGAACCCTTAGTGCTACTCTTGGCAAAAACAATAAAAGTCTACATTGTTTGGGAGCAAAGACACTTTGGCAACACAATCACTGCATTTTGACACATTCAATAGAAACGGGAATTTTTATAATAGGGGTCAAACTCCATGGGGAAGGAAAAAAAAGAAAAAGAAAAAAAACTTTGGAATGTAAATATTTGACATGATGGGAATTCCTAGGGATTTTGTCTTACTTAATTGTGCACAAGACTCCAAGCTGGATGCATCCTCAAACCAAAAAACTATTGGCTTGTGTCCAAATTTTGTGGCTGCTTTTTTCTCTCAAATACGCCAGTCCCACCAGATCCAAACATCCTTTCAAGCTGGAAAAGTTCAGTCCCAGACCTAAAATCTGTAGTTAGAGCACTTCTCTATTCCAAGAGCAGCATAAAGCAGCTGTCACTCATGTGTCATTCTGTTACTCAGCCCCTGGTAAAGCACATCAGAGCAGCTCCTCTGTCTTAAGAGAGACACAAATTGATGCTCTRTAGAGTTCTTGGGCAGGAGGAAGGAATTATTCACAAGTCATCTTCAAGACAAAAATCCTCATTCATAGGAAAATCTAAAAAAAATGCCTAACTGTGATCTCTTCCCCTCGCTCACTCTGCTGTCCATCCGTATCAATTAACCACAGGCGTTTCCAGAGAGCTCCTCAGCACAGCACTTAGACAAAACAGGGGCTTTTTCCAGCTTTCTGGTGCGTGCTGCATCCTAAAAACCGGCCCAAAGTCTCAGAGCAAGGGGTCTGCTCAAGCACTCAGGCAGTCAGGGGTGGCAGAGACGGGAACTGCTCGTCACTGCAATCAGCACAAACTGGATCAGGCCTCGAGTAAAAAGCACCAGCAGCAAATGCTGAGCAACTATTCCAACCCGAATCTGTATAAATAACTTTCAGGAAAATCAGACCCACAGCATCAAATGATAAGAAAGGCAGAACTGGAAATTCTCAAATTCTCCACATAGTAAATTGTTGGTAAAATTAAGGTGAAAGATTCCGAGGCAACGGCCAAGCCTGGAAATGAGAGCTTTGTGCTACACGAGTGCTGTGTGCTCCACATGCAGAGCCACTTCTCACTTCTAAAGGAAAAAACCATCAACCAAGAGAGAAATACTGTCATATTCCTCCTTGGAAACAAATCTTGTTTGTGCTCCCCCAAGCAGATTGACTTYGGAAAAAAGCAAAGTTGAGTCACACATCTGTTTCTTCATAAATGGAGGAGAAAATGCACGTATTACGGTTTGCACCAAATTACTTACTGCTCTTCTCCAGAGCCAGATTGTTTAATCTGTTACATGTTATTGCCTCCTATGGCCTGAATTTATCATTCCATTTATAATTCTAATGTTTCAGTTAGTCACCCATTCACAGGGATAAGATCAGGGCCTGAAGTCATGGAGCATTACACATTTCTTCATTTAGAGATGACATAAAACCTTTGATATTTTCTGAGGAATGTTCAGACTGGAAAAAATGGACGATAAGAAATATATCAATATATTTTGCATAAGTGAATTATACTTTTCCACACAGACTTCATTAACAGAGCAAAACAGTGTTTCTTTAGCATTTTTCTCTCCTGAGAGCACACAGAATGAATTTGGGTTAGMCACTAAAGGAATAAGCATTCTTTCAAAAGCAAACAAAACGTTTGTATTTAGCAAATCAATTTTTCTTGCATTTGTGTGGAGATTAAGTTAGTCGTGCTTTTAATTCACTCAGAAAAAGGCATTCCCAAGAGAACAGCTCTGTGGGAAGAAATAAATTTTATATTAGAATATTATAAAGTTACAAAATTTAAATATAACCCACTGGGGATGAAAAACTGTATCACAGCAGAACCTTGCATTTTGTCTATCTGCAAACTGAACACAGCTCAGAACAGGACTTAAGCACATGCTTAAGTCTAATTGGTTTCAGTGAAACTTAAGCATGTGCTTGAAATTAAGCCAGTGCATGAGCATTTTTCCTGATTAGTAATGCCTCCCTGAACTGAAGCCAGAATGTGGTCAAGTGGTTGAGGGAGGATGCCAGTGCTTTCACTGGAGCACTGTTTGGCTTCTGGAAAAGTATTTCTATTATTCACCCCTTCTCTYATTTGTCTGTAAAATGGGTATATTCACATTTAGCTGCTTCACCAGCCTGGTGCTCAGTTCATGCTATTTGTAAAATGCTTTGAATTCACTAAATGTTTCTCAGTTACGCCTTCAGGGCTGGCACAGTAACAGTATTACCCATTAACTGTCATTGCAGAGCATCACCTTGAGTTTCCTGTGCAAAGCTGAGCATAATCAGACATGAAATCCTGCAGATCCTAAGAGGAAACTCAGTCAGCTCAAAATTCCCAAGTAGCTCAGGATTTTAGAGAAGTTTTCAAAACATACTTTCACCACATACTTTTAGCACAATGGCAAACAAGTTCAGACATCATATTCTATGGTTTTAGCCTGGCTTTGTTCTAAGGCYGTGATCACTGCCTGATTTGTCTCATATCCACTACTAAAATAGTRAAGGACTTGTGGTGAGTTGCCTGACAGTTTTTAACGCACTAGAGAAGAAAATATTTTGCTCTTGGAATCATGCAATCATGTATTTTTCTTGTTAAGTGTCATGTCCAGAGACAGATGACAAGACAAATGGGATTTGTGGTAGGGAAGGGGAGGAAGGAGAAGTACCTCAAAGATCTTCTTCAGCATGAACTACATTTAAATGAAATGGCTTCTTAAAACTGCTTCTCTGGCTGTTTGCCTCGAATAAAACCAAGCCTAACACTGTAAATGGGATTCAAGAGGGCTGAGAACAGGGTCCTGCAGTGAGCCAATATTTGAGAACTCGCAGGGCTAACATATAGTGACTTGTGTTAAACTCTGATCAGTATTGCCATGTAAGTTTGGCACAGGTAAATATATAACCAAAACCCAAAAGAAAACAAAGGAAAGAAATGCGATGTTAGAGGTTTTTTTGCTTGACAACTATTGAAAGTTTGAATTTCAGTTTGGTGAGATAGGTGAGACCATAGCAAGGTAATCTCCAACCCCCTGGGCACCTAAACAGCAAGAGGCTGGGGAGAACAAAAAATGAAAAGCAAAACCACTCAGTCCAAAGCTGAACAATACCCCAGGGGTGCTATCATGACTCAGTTAAATTCTAACTGGAATTCMCATTCTTACCAAATGGCAAATATTATACCTATCTTCCTTAATTCTGATGAGTTGGAAACCCAACAGAAAAAGCAGTACRTGGATGTGAAATTAATGCCACACCATCGTTTTGAGTGGACAGAGCACCCATGCAGGTTTTGGCAATGCCCCTGAACCCCTGCACAGACACTTTATTAGTGGCTATCGTGGCCATTTTTAATAGTGATGGCTAAGCATATTTTTTCCTGGAGTGCTTTGAAGAGTGGAACCAGTAATCAGCCATGGCTTGGCTATAAAATGTCAACCTCATTTCAAACGTCTAAATCACTCACATGGACCAAGAGTGCAGAGAGGACCACCCACCACATAATATTAACATAAATACAGCATTTACCCAAAGCAAAACGAGCAACTGGAACTGGCGGGAGTTGGGAGTAGAACAACAAAAAATGATGAGGGGGTGGGAAGGATTGAGTTACGAAGCAAGAGTAAAAGAGCAGAGTCCATATAGCCTGGCTGAGCAAGATGGATATGATAACAGCCTATAAATATTCACAAAGCACAAACACCAAGGAAGGGAAGGAATTCCTCGCAGTGAATAAAGGGATTCTGTTGGGAGTGAATGAAGAGAGGAAAAACATGTGGCTTGTATGGCAGGGTGAACTTCTYGAGGCACAATGTAGTAGGCAATGCAAGTCCACTAGCTTGGCAGGATTTTGAGGGATTGAGCAAAGCATTAGTTCAGCAGBGAACAACCCGCTCTTGGCAGGGAGTTGGTGGGATAATCTGAGCGGCCTTTCAGTCTCCCACAGCCATGGAGCYGTCCCAGCTCCCTGCTCCCACGGGAGACAGCTGCTCTCCTGTGTAAGCACATTGTTCACTGCCCTGCTCTTCAGAATCCCAGCCCGGACTCCGTGGGACTAGAAACAAGGGCTGGATGCACAATGGCATTTAGGGATGTAGAGACCTAAGCAACCTCAATAGGTACTAAACTGCTGGACACAGCTGGGAATCCCAGCAGGTCCCTGCCATGTCAAGTACTCACTGTTGAAAATCTAAGTCCAGGAAATTGGGTTATAAACCCACTAATGCAAGAACAATCCTTTTGTTCTCTCCTTATTTAGCACCTAACACAACAGGACTCTTGGCGCTGCTGCAAGGATACTGTTTATAGTAATAAAAATAGGATCTAATAGGATCTAATATTCTGAGGCTACTTGGCTCCTGCAAAGCCAAGGATGAGAAGGGCATTCAGAAGCAGTCACAGCAGCAGGCATCCTCAGGAAAAAGCTCTGCAGAAAGGTGGGAAACTGATCCAGAGCCCACACCAGCAATACACACATGTTTAACTTAGAGTCACAGTGACCACAGAAAAAGGTTACTTGTTCAACTGAAGCACAGAATTAAAGTTACTTCTAACATGTGTTTTGGGGTCTGGGTGTGGTTTCTAGATAGCCTRAAATTTCAGTCTACTGTTTTGCTTGTCCACATTAGCCAAGTTTTGATGTGTTCCAGTTCTCCTAAGCTCTGCCGACAGATGCTAAAATCAAAGCCGACATTCAACCTATGAGCTGCATAATCTAATAACGGGACTTGTGCTACTCAAAACTAACAAACTCTGYGAGCTTTTCTGCAGCCAAACCTTGCTGTCATTTATATTTTCATCTRTCTTTCCCAGGCAGCCTAACTGGGAAAAGTGATTTTTTTTTTCCTCTGAGAAGCATTAAAAATAACATGTCATTGTGTTTTTGTATCAACAGGGGAGAGCCAAGCCATAACCTGCCATGTCCAGCACTTGTGGATTTAGTGAAAGTGTGAACAAGGTGAATCCAATTGTCTCAGTGGGGAGCTTGGTGTGTACATTGATCCCAGAGTGCCTGGAGAAAGCGGCTTCCAAAGACCACAGTCTTGGAGTTAGACAAGGCCAAAATGTCACACATTTGTCAGTGTTTCTTATTAACCCAGGARAAACCATGGGGGACTTTTCCAGTGCTCAATATACACTCAAGTTTAAAGCATTATTTTAAAATCTAAACTCAAGCAAATCTCTTCAAGCACTCTGTGGTGAGAYTTCTCCTGTTGATTTATGTCCCCTCACCCCAGCTCTAAGTAGAGAGCTGTTGTTGCACCAACCCAAATGTCTAACAGTGCCACAGGAGCTGAGCTTCTCCGAGCATTCCGTTTCAGCTGAATTCAAACCGTGATGATTTAATAAGCTATTCACTGAAAATGAGAAAACACCAGTGTGAAAGACACAATTATCACACCATCACCCAGCTAAAACTCAAAAATAATGATGGATTTCAACCCTCTTATCACTTAACACTCTGAAGCTCTGGCAAACAGTCATCAGAGTTTCTTTTCTAAGACACAGAAACAGAACTTTTCTAATTTTGCATTTTAAACTACGACACCTTTTAACTCCTTAAAGAAGAAAACCCCACAGATTGCAGCTTACTAACCCCTCAGATCTTACACAATTTAAAATGGGAAGAAAAGGAGCTGTTCTATGAATCATATTTTCAGTTTCTGGCAGCACTCAGCCTTCAGAAGAAGRGTTACACATTGAAATTCTCACGTTCTCACTGTCAGTTTCTTGGGATTATTATGTCTGAGATACACCATCTTAAAATCAGGAARCTTCTCTTCTTTCATACCTTTATCTTCCTCAACAAATGAGTAAGAAAACCAAAGCACTTGTGTAAGAGCATTGTATAGGTGCTTCCTAATTTTGAGGTTGATTATAGCAGTGATTTTATCTCACCCATGAAAGCGTTGTCTTTATAGATGACATATGCTGTGGGGAAAYACAGGATCCCACTGAAAGCAAAATCTCTTTCCAAACTTTGTTCTGCCAGATGCAGCCTCCCCTAGCACTGGATTCCAGCTTTGGTTTTCTTCACAGCAATTTCTGGCTTTTGAAAATCTCCTTACTCAACAATTTGTGCTTGTGGGGAAAATATAGAAACCACACGATTTTTTTTTCACTTGTGCTTTTTTTACATCTCAGCCCTGTTTTTATCTATATCCATATACTTTGAAACGTGGCTAACCTATAATTATTGAAAGAACAAATAGAGTCATATCACACGATCCAGCATAGCACATTAGTTGTTGATTTTTTTTGGCCAGCTTTAGAAATGAAGAATAAAACCCACTCGCTTTGTAAAAAAAAATAGCTAAGTAGACATTATCCAAATAAATATTTGAACCAAAGACAATGCTGTTGGTTTAATAGCAAGTACAGATATATACACGTGTAAATAGTGACATGTCTATGCTGAATATTGTCCTATAACTTGTGGGATTGTCTTGCTAATCTCATAACAGAATGCAACTGGGGATATTATCACTGTCATTTTCAAACTTTAAAATAGACACTGAAAGCAAGAATAGATCATTTATGCTAAAAGCATGTAGGAGAAGCTACAAATGAAAAATATCAGTGCAGTGTTATTGGAATGTAAAGACTTTAATAAAAGCTTAGGTA
This sequence comes from Malurus melanocephalus, assembly GCF_030028575.1. Lineage (NCBI taxonomy): Eukaryota > Metazoa > Chordata > Aves > Passeriformes > Maluridae > Malurus > Malurus melanocephalus. The sequence goes on from NW_026623573.1 coordinate 146,444, forward strand.
AAACTCAGCAAGTCTCTGGGGACCTTTCCAGGAATGAGTGATTCTTTTCTAGAGGAGACTCAAAAGTCAGMTCCAGTTACCTAACTAAAGTGGTTTTTCAGCTAATTATGCACTGGTGTCATGCTCATGCTGGTGTTCAGCCTTATGTAAAATGCAGAATGCCAGTCTTGCACACAGTGAAGTCACTGGCAAAGCTTACTTTGATTTTAATGATTCTGGGTCTGACTTAGGTATTTAAACAGTAGTTTTAAGGTTCATTTTCTGTTCCTACTGAAATCAATGGAAATCCTCTCACTGACATCAGATACAAGAAGTAGAGGGTTTAAGTTAGACTGGACTAAGATAAACTGTATGAGGATTTAAGAAGAATTATTCTAATTTGACTTCAGTGAGTAAACTTACATAATGAAGCGTAACAGATCCCTGAGCAATCTGAGCTAATAAAATACATAGAGAATTCATATTTCTCAACCTCCTAATATTTTGCTGATCAACACACATCAAAGATCTAACATAAGGAGAACAGAAAAGTAATTATAGAAGTGCCCTGCTCAGAGAGTTTTTCTGTAGTCTGGTCCTTTGCAGTTAATGCAAGTAACATCCAATAGCTGTCACTATACAATTCTTTTGCCTTGATCACTAAGTCCCGAGCTGGAGAGGCGAGTCAGTGTGGTACTTTGCTGCCCAAAACCTTAGATGAGTGAACTAAGGGGTAGAAAGAGCAGCAGGAACCTGGTACCTGAATATTCAGTGCCCAAACTGCACTGGGCCCTCAGGGACATCCTCCCACCCTTGCTTTCACCTGTCCCTTCTGTTCAGGAGTGCCAAGCCTCAGCCAAAGGTCTCCTTTGCATTTCCTAGGAAAATACTATCTGAGGATGCAGGAGTCTCCCTCAGACTCTGCTCCTTGTCATAAACAGAAATAATTTTGTGKTTTTTTCACAGCACAGTTGCCTTTGTTCTCCCATATGGTCTCTTAAGCCAGAACCTTTTCTTCTGAAACTGCTCCAAGAACTGTGGGGTTGAAAGATGTCTTTCTGAAAGGGAGCCGCAAAGATGCAGCTTGCACTGCTCCGAGGGTCTGTCTGCACAGCTGGGGCTCAGTGTCACATCCCCGCAGCAGGAGGCTTCTTGTGAGGTTGTCCCTTGCCAGGACAGGTGCTGGATTCTCCCAGAGATAACTCCTGACTCCAGTAAGAATCACTTCTAAGCCCTTTCTGCAGCTAAACTCTGCTCAATGCTCACCGTGCACCACAGTCAGGACAGGAGCGAGCAGCGGTGRYACGGGGGATGCCCAGGGTTTCTGGRGAGGGGGCARCGACCCYCRGSACTCCGGGAGCCTGGGGTGGGAGACAAAARCTGAGCCCCAGCCCAGCACCTCCCTGGGCAGCTCAGCACCGCACCGCCAGCCCTTCTGGCAYCCCCGCACGGCGCTCACTCGGAGCGGGACACGGGAAAGGCTTCAGGGGTCCCGTCCCCGCTCCCGGCCCCACAGCTCGGGGACAGCATCCCGGGRCTCCGGGATCCCTCCGGGAGACTCCCCGCCCGTCCCTGCCCCGGCGAAAGGCGGTGCTGCTGCGGAGCTCCCGGAA
>NW_026623573.1:148448-163625 GCF_030028575.1 Malurus melanocephalus
CCGGGCGGGGGCACCCCGGGATCCCCGTCCCGGCGCTGTGCGGCTTCCCCGCGCCCTCCTGGTGCTCTCGYCCCCTCCTCGCCGCTTCTTTGCACCCTGTTCGCCCTCTCCTTGCATTTTCCTGCATCCTCCTTCCCAGTCCGCTGCGCTCCCTTCGCACACTTCTTGTACACGCCTCGCTGTCCCTTTGCACTACCCACAGAGTCAGTCCCGCTSCACTCCAACTCCCTGCACCTTCCTSCCCCTTCGCAGCGCCGGATGGGTGAGGGAGGTGACGGGGAGCCCTCTGAGGGGACGACCCGACTCCGCCACCCGCTCGCCCTCCCGTCCTCCCGCCGTGGGACGGCACCGGCCGCCGGTGGCACCTACCTACGAGCAGCCCTGCGAGCCACCAGCACCGGACCATGGTGCCCGCTGTGTGTCCCGGCCAGAGGCGCGATCGCCGCCGGTGCCCGCGGAGCTCAGCGGGGCGCGGCGCCCGGCGGTGCAGCCATGGGCCGCCTCCGGCGCTCCGGTGCCCGCGGCGGCGGCACCCCGGCTTTCAGCCCGCAGGCGTCCTGCTCGGCCCGAGCCTTGCGAAGGGAAAAAAGCGGTGGGGGGAGGAAAAAGTATATCTTTTAAAATAAAACACCACAGCCCACCCCGCCTTCGCAGCGGAGCGCGTCCCCTCGGCTGCTGATGGCTTTAATGGAGCTTGGCAGCCACAGGTTCCCGCTGCCAGAAGAGGTGGAGACTCCGCCGCCTGCGCCCCACATGCGGCCGCGCACCGCACACGCGGGGGAGGAGGAGGAGAAGGAGGAGGAGGAGGAGGAGGAGGAGAAGGAGAAGAAGGGCAGCCCCGGCTCGGCACCACAGACTGAGGCCGGCACCCGCCTCGGGACTGGCCTTTCTCCCTCAGATACCGGCCCCTTGTCATCCCCACGCCATGAGGGGATCGTCYCTCTATCTCCAAGCCATGAAAGGATCGTCCCATCATCCCCACACCGTGTGGGGATCGTCCCCATGCAAAGAGGGGATCATCCCCCATGCCCGCACCGTGAGGGGATCATCCCTTTATCCCCGGCCAWGAGGGGATTGTCCCCACATCCCCACAGCCTGCCCACTGTGTTCCTGGCTCCCTCAGACCCTCCATTATCACCAGGGGCATCAAAATAATGGGGTAAATAYCTTAAAAAACATCTCAACACTCCACACAGAAAAGATACATGATCCTTCGCGGGCGACTGAATTCCCACCTCAGGTRGTGCTCGCCCATGCCAGCCATTCCYRGGMCTGTGGGACAGAGCCACGATTGATAAAGGACTCAGAATCGCCTCTTGGCACGAAGCAAAGCACAAATCTGAACTTAGATGTGTCTGGGAAAGAACAACACTTGTCTTTGTATTGGTGAGTATCAATGAACCAGTTTGTTCACTCTCTTTGAGCGTAAAACAACCCATGTCCCGTAGTGTGAGGGCTGGAAGCAGTGAGGGAAGAGGCCGAGCTGCCATGGCTCTGCCAGGTCAACACTCACAGTGCTGGCACAAAAGGCTGAAGTTTAATGCATTTTTCCAGGCTGAAAAACTAGGTTCAGTTTTTGCAAATGAGGCAAAGAAATCAAAACACATGTATGCCCCCGGCAGAACCCCAGGACACCGCACATTCACTTTTCCTGGTGAAACTGGCTGTTTCACCAAMTAAAAAGAAATTTTAGGGGAAAAAAAGAAGCTCGTCTCCAAGTTCACAGCAGTGTTCCTGCTGATTGCAGTGGGGAGAAGTTGAGGCCAATTCCACAGTCCCRTATTTGTTAAAGCAGGACCTTCATTGTGCTGGGGTGAGGTCTCACTGCAATGAGTTTAATGACTTTGTCAAAAATAATGCATAACATCTTTAATGCGAAGTGGGCAAACATATCTGTCATGGGTGCATAAAGAATTAAAGTTTAATGATACTTGCCAAGATAAAAAATAACAAAGTCCATTTGTAATGCAGGCACTCCTTTTTCTAGCTGATGTTTTTATCTCCTTTTGTTTCTCAAATTCCCCAAACCAGTCATTCTCGGTAAATGTCCAAACCACAGTGGTTTTATTATATTTACAAATACATCAATTACCAAATGCACAGGCAAAAAAAAGTTGTCCTTTATAATGATAATAGAAAGAAATAATCTTGCAAGAAGTTTTCCTTRCAAAGCAGCACTTGCTCTTTTCAGGCATAGCCAACTTAAAATGAGAAAAATGATAGAACATATGATTTTCTACCACTAACAAACTTTTATTTTGGCTGTACACCTCTCATGTGACACTTCCAACCTCTAACACTAATCTTCTTTATTTATTTCGGAGTAATTTAAAAGCATTTGTTTGAGGGAAGGCATAAAACCGAAGCAGAATAACTTTCATGCAGGTGTCTGAAAATTTTAATAATGATATGTAAACTATCGCAAGCTTTTATCACATATCAGACCCACAGGGCATAGCGATAGATTTCAYTCATATGGCCTCTTTCATCCCTGCTGCTCCCAAGGGACCTTATCAAAGTAATAAAGTCATGAGCACTTTTTTTTTTGGGGAGGAAGAATTCCTCCCGCCACCCTGGTGCTGCAGAGCTGCCCGAGCGCAGTGATGCAGCTGTTCGGCCGCACACTGCCCCGGGAGGATGAGAAGAGTGCCACAGCCTGTTAGAAATACCAGCAGGATTTAGACAGGCGATGGAGTCTTCCAAACTGGAAGCCTGCCAGGACATCAGGCTTGCATTCTCAGCTCGTGTAAAAATTGCTGGGTAATCTTCAGCTCCTGCAGAGGACCAGCAACGTAAAAATGCCTATAATTTTTATTATCAAATAATTACAGGCTACCTGCTGGGCAAAGCACGTGGAGGGAGACAAATGAGTGCAAATAGCCTGTAATTCCAGCMGAACTATGTGGCCTGATTTATGCATTCAAAGAGAATAAAAGCTTTTCCTATTCTGATTCAGGGGCACTTTACTCACGGTGCTGTAAAACCGTTACTAACACAGCTGCAGGGTAACTGGGAACCAGACCAAGGTGTTTTCACATTAGCTATGCTTCACTTGCCTGGCACCTTGTATAATATTCATTCCTGTGCAAAACAGGTACAGAATATTTGAACTGAGGATCATGCACTCTTGTGAGCTATACAGGGCATTGAGTTGTCCAGTTCCCAAAGGCCAAATATTTTCTCTTCCCCTTGCCAGAACAGCAAGGATAGGCAACCACACGTGAAGGCATCAGGCCAAGTAGGCAAAGATTGATCAGCCAACAGCCCTGAAAATAYTGTTGTCTGAAAAAAGGGATCCTCTGAGTAGATACTCTGGTCCCCAAAAAGCCATATCCATAAGCCATAGCAATGCTRCTTCTGGAGTCCTTCTCTAACAGGGTCCTGAAGGTGCTGAGTATGTGCATTTACAATGAATATGTACCCTGTAGAACAACTTGTTTTCTATTTCAGGGATGTATTTTATAGGGGGGTGGGAATTAGTGTATCCTARCAGCTTTCTGAGATATCCTTTAGGTCTAGGCACAAAATATTAGTGAAGATACAATATTTAAGAAGATCTTTCTTGAAAAAACTGAGTTTTCATCCAGTTGGTTTCAGCTGCTATGGATGGTCACCTGTAAAATGTTATTCTGCTTCAGAATAAACTTTAAAGGCACAGCCTTTAAGTCTCTTTCTCAATGCTTGTGAATGACTTCTAATCTATAGCTTCTCATGTCATGTCTCAGTGAAGAATAGATGGAATTGAATAACATATCCCTCTTTTGGGGCACTTTTGGGAGAAAAGCTAAGTGTCCCTCATGAAACTTCATTGAATCTCGCTGGGAAGCTCTGGAGGGAGCTATATACATTTAACACTGTTCAGTTCACCAACAGATGAACCATGAAGCACAGCTGGAAGGAGGAGACTGAAAAAAAAATGTTTTAAAAAAAGGTTTAAAAATTAACAAACCTGGAAAAGAATCTTTAATTTCTCAGGGAAAAAAAAGAAGTGCAAATGCAGTTCCTTTCACTCCTAAGCAAAAATGGTTAATATGTGCAGAAGATTCTTCATCAGAAATACAATGTGCAGAGTCTTGATTCATTATCTCTCAAAACATTCAGAGGAAGAGAGCAGCAACTTCCCCACCAGGACACTGGGGCCGCAGAGGACATGTCTTGTCAAACACGTGAAAGGTGCCATCAGGGCCTGTCTCAGGCCATTTCCCAGCTGGAATGGGCAGTAAAGAGCATGAGCCCAGTGTTTCTCTGAATTCAGCACAGAACAATACTTTCCTACTGTATTATTGCCACACTCATCACCATTAGTAAAAAAACCATAACATTGCCCTCCTTGCTCACCCATCATTTCTTACACCAAGCTGATCTCGAGCAGGTAATTCCCTCTCACTTTTCCATGACTGGCAACAGCCCATTTGGACTTGGCTGCTTGAGGCTTGGTGGATAAAGGCAGARTTTTGGTTGTCCTTACCAGAGCCACCTGAGATGAGCAGTGAGGAAAGCATCACCTTCCTTTAGCCTGTTAGTTTGCACTATTCCCTGACAAATAGCATTTAAAAAAATATTGCAGAGTCATGYGATGTATACCAGTGCATTTTACAGAGCAACAATAGGAAAATGTGAATAAACCTTCCAGAGCACCTGGCTAAGTGTGTGTATTTATATACCAAAAAGCACTGGAGTATTATTTACATGCTTAGCTGGAGTTTGTCCTTTCTWGAGAAGTCTGGGCTGCTACCTGTTATACTTGGCTCACGATGATTTAAATAAGAATTTATAGACCCTAAACCATCTGCAAAATGTCCCAGCTCTTCAAGGCCAATGTAAATGCAATGAGGGGGGAAAACCGCAGAAAGAAAAGGTTAACAAGGTTTCTCCTTGCCTCCCCCTTGGCACATTTTATAATTAACTTTATAATGTCTGAGAGCAAAGGGTTGAAACAGATGAAGTTCCCACATCCTTGGAGATRACTGCAACAGTTTGTGTAGCACATGACACCAGCAGCAGCTTTGTTTGGTGTCACTKCACTACACTTTGGTGAGAGTTTGTGCACTGCAGGGCACTGTGGAGCCTGGCTTCACATCTCCACATGAAAGCAGCTTGCTGTGATTTATATCATCATGCTAATCAGGAATGCGCATTAATTCAAGATCCCTTCTGGGCCTTGGGAAGAAGGAAGAATCAAAAATGAGCCAGATTTCTGTTTTGTGCAAGGTGCCACTGTTTTCCAAAGTGTGAAGGAATTAAATGTGTCATTAGTGTTTGCAGACACGTTAGAAGGCAGCTAGAGGAGAGAGCTCACTGCATGCTGCAGTGAGAGCCACGGGCAAGGAACCTTCTTCTGCCCCCTGACTCTATCAGCATTAAGGAAATTTAAAATTTAAATAAATCTTGAAATTCTAGCCCACGTTTTCTTRTGAATGACAGATCCTTCCTGCCCTCAGTCCACCACATTTCTCCAAGCCTGAAAACTGACGCTTCCTTCTTAACAGCAAAAAGTGAGRAAGACATTTGTGGTCTGGTGGTTACACCATGGGGTTGGAAAGCAGAAGAAGTGGTGTTTCAAATCTGGGCCAAGATTCTTGTTCACCATGGACTTGATCCTGCCAGATACTGAGCACCCACTGATTATCCAAGGCCAGGCCCTCACACAATTCATGTGAGTCCAAGTTCTTGCTCCAGAGTAAAAACTGTGTCTGTGTTCAAAAAAATTGGTGTTGATTCTGCAGTTATGCTGCTTCCCTCACAACTCCAGCAGTCCAGCATTAATTTCCATTTTCCCTTCTAGTGGCATGAGGGCTGGGACAGTCATATTCTGACGCCTCGAAAGCCCTGATTCTTTATGAAAATCTCATTTTACATCTCTCTAGCACTTAATTTTTTCAAATTAGTGGGAGGTCCTGTTCTTTTATGTTTCTGCCCATACCCAGGAAGGGACAAGAATAACAAATCTGGAAAGAAATCGCTTTTATTCTTATGAATTGCGAAATCACCACTAGCTCTGTCTTTGGCTGGAAGAGAATCTGCTATAGGTTCAGACATAGTCTGTGCTGAAACTGGTTTTTTAGGGCAACATGTGGCTTAGATACCACAAGGAAGAAAAATCATATATCTAGTCTGACKGCTGGGCAAGTAATAAAACCTCCTCAAGGTTTCTTAATGCTCACCCATTAGGATTGTAGGAATTTAGGTGCTAGTGTCTTATAAATACCTTAGACGTGTGATTTTATGTGTATTTTCCATGGACCTTGTGGTGGCTGTGAACTAATTCTAAGGTTCTGCAAAAAATATAACCAAGAAAAGCAGGTCTATTGTCATAGACTCCATGGGGGTCCATGAATCCGAAAAGTCTGGAAACCACTACCAAGGTCAATGGATGGATTATTTAGATTGGATATGGCCCCTTTTTTTCACATCCTTTTATGTAATTTTCAGGGTGAGATTTCAACGTGCCAGTTGCACCACTGCAGCAGAAAACTGTGCAGACCTGTCTGACTCCAGCAGCTCCAAGCATGGCCTCTGCCATTCTGCAAAGACAGAGAAAATAAGAGGGAACTTGTGCCATCARTGAGGAAAGGTAAAATAACCATATCTTTGTTCAGTGGCCATAGTAACCATAAGCAGCTGTTAAAACAGATTGGAGCTGTGTTAAAAATCCAAGCCTTTCTGTGGTCCCTAGTCCAGGGCTGTTGTAATAAGGCTTGTTTTCTCCTCGTTAAAACAATCATTTACTCTTTACTTTGAGGAAGATAAATGTTCTCAAGGCACATAATGATATCAGCAGAGATAAATTACAAAGGCCACCAGCCAAACTCGAGCTGCTGTGAGGGACGCACCATAAATCGCTGCAGCAGACACATGTTTGCTCCGACAGCAGTGTTAACATGCACCTGCTCACGCCTCAGACCAGCCCCTCTCATGGCATATTCCTCCAAAGTGTGAGGAAAGCACTTAATCACTTCTTAAATTCTTGCTCCACCTAAAAAGTATTTAAGGATATGAACTTGGGTTCAAGCCTTGCATTTGTAATATCCTTGTATGCCCAAACTATTACTCCATCATGTGCATTTTTTCTGGTTGATGTATGTGCATTTTCCCTGACGCTGAACAAACCGATCAAAAATGTTTTCAAAGCTTTTTTAAAATATACAAKGAAACTATGGAATGAGAGATGTCTTTTGAGTGCTTTGGATTATGTAGCACACGTTCATCTGAAAGTGCCCCACGGGTACCTGGGGGTTCAGCATTCTTGCCAGGACGTCTCATTGCACAAGCCCTCCTTGCTGCCCCATAACAACCACCAACTGTCCCAAACTGCTGACCTATTAACCAAACAAACTCTGCTAAATATTGCCATGTGTAAGTGTAATATTATTTTTCTAATTGCTAAAAACATGTCCTTCCTGCGTTCAATAGCCTCTAGAAGAGATTGTTAACAGCTGGRTATTTAGCACAATAGAGGCATTAGACTTAAAGGAACATTGTCCAGGTTAGCCAGTGAATTTGGCCATCTGTATTTTTTCATAGATGACTCTTTTCATGTTATCCATGTTTCATTTGAAACTGTGAATCAATGGCTCTCATGAGGATTAAGTCAGCAGAGAGCAAAGTTCATTATAAAAAGAAAAGACCWGAGAGAAGATGGATGTAACCTTGGATAGCTGATGATGGATTGGGACTGCTTTTTGACTGCATGTACAACCTTCTGCTGTGGGAATGACGACTGGGGGGAGAGGGGGAACACGTGGAGAAAATTTTTCCTGGTACTTTCTGATGTGGTTGTATGGGATAGCTTGGACCCAAAAAGTCCCAATTGCTCCCAGCTATTTAGGGATCATGCATGAAGAGTGCTCCAAACTGTGCTTTGCCTGTGGTTTTGGTGGTGAGGGAGTCCATCTTACATATGGCTGCAATAATTTTGAAAACCTAATTTTATTTTCCACCACTAATTGCAAGAGGCTTTTTCCTCCTGCCTTTTGCTTGCTGTGGAGGACCAGTCATTTTTTTTTCTCATTTCTAGACAGCTTCAATTCCTGCAGTTGTGGACTGGTTTGCTGCTACAGCATTTGTATTTTAGGCATGAAAAACAGATGTCTAGACCCATTAGTGTTGAGGAGAGAGATTTCTTTGGTATTTGAACTATAAATATGGCAAATTTCCCCTCATCTTATATTTTGTAAAGCTTTGTTTTTACAAAAGTATCTAATCTTAAATCAAACTGTGTCTCTGTTTGGTTATACCAGTCCTTTGGAGCCAATAGAGTCTATCACGTCAGCAGCATTTTAGGTATTCCAAAAATAAGATGGTTATAAATCTATGCTCTGTACCCCTCTGTCCAAAATCTTTGGGGAAAAGCAGAGATACTCTGCATTTACAGAAGTGAGATTTAAACCTCAGTATCTCAGTGAGGTTACATGTGTGCTACAGCAACAATGATAGAGTYGAACTCAAGAGTCAAGAGTTCACGAAAAGGGGTGACTTCTGTGACTTTTAGGCCTGAGTCTCYCTTTAGCTGCATCACCACTGCAACATCAGTGCACAGCTGCCTGATTTCAGGGCTGCTGAGGAGTCACAGCWCCAGCAGRGCTGGAAMCACCTTGTGATGCCCYGGCTGTGCTGCAGGACTGAGGGGARACAGGGATCTGCACCCCAAATTACTGCCCAGCCTGAAAGCAGAGCTGACAGGGACCTTTGATCCTCTGCAACCAGAAAGTGCAATTGATTCTCCTCACTTACAAGCATGACTGGTGTTACATTTCCTGAGCTGGACAAGGGTGGTCCAGATGTCCATGACAGATTTTTGCATAAGCACTTTACATTTTTTGTTTTTCTAGCTGTTTGCTCCTCTTCCCTTATTTAAAAAAAAAAAGCTCTTCATACACTGTTGTTGAAATCACTGCCCTAAAAAAAGACTTACATCAGCCTTTAGCCTTCAAAAGTTTATTGGATCTCTGGTTGCTAGTGGGGAAAATAGACAAAATTAGGCAGACAGGAAAAACTGTGTGGGACAGTTATTTATGTGAATTTTGGGTCATTTTTTTCTTTCAAACAAGTTAGTACAACCATATGGTGGAAAAAATATGCCAAGTTTTACCCAATCTACTCACGAGTCAAATAATTGGACATATGAACTGATTATTCAACTGCATATGCATTTTGAACAATCTGGAATATTATTTTTTATGGATCAGATTCCAAATTATTCAGACATTCTGCAAAGAGCCAAAATGCCATAAAAATGTCATGATTCTGTCTCCGTCTTTATGTGTCCACTCCATAATTGCTGTGTACACAGASGTCCCAGCCCTTCGTGCAGGACAAAGTTCCCACAAAGGAGAAWCAGAGAGTAGGTGCACACCTCTGGGTTTCTGTAGAGATGGACAGGGCTAAATCAAAGATCCAGACACTCTCCAGTGAGATAATCATAGTAATAAATAATATATTAATACAGATCATTGTAAGTTGTCACAGGTTGTCACATTTAAATTCCTTCTGTCCTTTAACATCTAAGGAAATAAAAAACACCGACTGTGCAAATATTAGCCCATCTTTCTGACTGTGCCAAATCACTGGGTACAGTGAAAAGCTGCTCTTTTGCTTCAGTGGGTTGTGCTCACCCCTGTGTGCCTGCAAGACACTTATTTCYCTGATAATAAAAATAAACTCAGCCAGTTTCCGAGCCACTTCCAAGTTTRCTTCTGGAATATCAAACATAAGTTTTCATTCTCTTATTTCTTGATTAATGCATTGAGTGTCAACTTTTCTCTGTCACTTCTAAACTTTAATCAAGGAGAAATCACCCCCAGTGGGCATTTTAATCTTGTTTCTATGTTTTTAAAGGAAATTAAATGTTAATTGCTGCTAGGTAAATTTATCTAAAACACTGATTTTCAATTCATCCCACAAACAGTAAGAAAATAAAGATAATTGTGTGGCATTTCCTGCTGAATAAAGGGAGCAAGGACTTTTTCCCCCAAATAATATTTTTAAAATAAAGTATTTTTAAAGATTACTGTTATTGTATATTTTTAAATGTCTGTTACTTTCGAATGCCAGCTAAGCTGACTGCAGTAATTGTTAGGAAAATATTTCTCTCCCTGTCTCCGAGGTGACTGTGTAAGAACTATGACTTTGTTTAAGGAGAGATTAAAAAATAACAAGAAATTGCCATTGCATATTCAATAGAAATCTGAAAATATAAAGCCCAGCTGCTTTAGTGGGCTCGTGTGTGACATCCCTGCTGGTGCTGTGTGTGTAGCTTGGGTCCTCTGGAGAAAATCATCACTGGTTACAGCTCAGCCTGTGTTCAGCTTCCAAGTCAAGGCCRGTGATTTGGGGCTCTCACCACTTGTACTCACCCTTTCATTATGTCTTGGGACTGCTCTTCAAATGTCCCGACTACACCATCCCAGGAAGTTGGGAGCTTCAAAAGATGTTACAGCCTGGCTACCCTGAAATMAAGACATCCCAAAACACACACAAATTGGGACCCACACATCTGCATTTCTAACAGCATTACCCACAACCATCTAAATTTTAGGACTGAGCTCTTGTATTGCCAAAGATTTAAACCTTAAAAATGGCTTTGGGCTAAAGTTTCTTTAAGATTTACCACTAAAATCTCTGTAAGCAGCAAGCAAAATCCTTATGGTTTCAAATACTACTTTTTGATCTTTTTGACGAAAGCATTGGCTTTATTCTATGGAACAAAGAAGAAGCTGGGAAGGTCAAATCATCTACGTCATTGCAATCATAAGAAGAAAAAAATAAATTGAAAAAGTGTCTATTATATAATCTGCACATTAACAGGTGGAAAAACAGCAACATAATTTACCTTTCGACACAGAAATGTCTTCCTTGGAGCCAAGCAAATTCACTCTGGTGTTTAATCTGAACAGTTGCCAATTTTCTGTCTGTAATGGGAATCCAGTGGAAACTCAGAGGAGAGAAAGAATTAAAGATAAATGCCACTTCTAGTGCAGGAGCTTTGTCTCAAGGTATTTTGTGGCAGCTGGCAGAGCACAGTTTAGGGACTGGTCTCAGGTCAGCAGTACAGTGTGCTGGTTTGCTTTTTTGGGAGCCTTTTCCAGGTACCAGGGTGACTTCCTAGAGTGTAAAATGATCATTATCAGTTAAGAATTTAGCACAAACACAGGTCAGGCCCTCCAGGCTCACTCACTCTCACATACACTTGCACAGACACCAGCTTGGYCAAGTTCTGGACGAGACATTTCAGGGATGCCCTGCAGCCATTCTGTCATCTGGTCCATGATCAGAGCTCAGGAAATGCTTAGAGAATCCACTCTGGCCCTGAAGGTTTCCTACTTTGAAGAAACATCTTATTCTTATAAAAAAAAATGTTGGGACTAAAAACTGCTCCCAGGAAAGTGAAATGTGCAGGAAGAGCCTGCAGGAATGGAGAATGGGCTTGGTCTGGGTCAACAGACCCATTAAAAATCCAGAGGGGGTCAAAATTAATATTATTTTCTAAAATTCACAGATCTTACTTTATTAAAAGGAAACCCTGCGATGTTCAAAGGAGGCAGGGAGCTAAGCTGCCAGTGTCATTGAATTTTAATCATGAATATGTTCCTTAGGCTCTTTTAAAATCCCAGCTTTAATGTGTTGCTTCACACAAGGCTAGAAAGCTTGATTGCAAGCAATAATTAAAAGTCTTCTAATCCCGAGAAAACTAGATTAAACCAGAGTTCCCCTTTATAGTTATTAAACTAAAGCTACTAAAATGGAACCTTCTTCAGAGACATTACTTTCCWTTTTTTATTCTTAGTGGCTCACTCTGAATCAAAAGCTGATAAAAGGGGTAAATATAATGTTAAACAGGCTAACAGYAAAGTTTTCAGTCTAATCAATCTCTCTGGTACTACAGTAAATGCAATTATTTTAATGGAGTGCCAAGATAAGTAAGAAACTGAAAGTAATCTGAAAATTTCTCTAACTGCCTGTTAATAGAGGACTTTCCTTCATTTTCTCCTTTGAAAACATTCCARGAGTGTTCAGAACTTGAGTGAAATATCTCCTTAAATATTCCCTACGAATGACTTTTGTGTTGGCTGATTCAAATGCAAAAAAAAATAAAAAACACCCAGAAAAAAAAAAAAATTCTAAAAGTTACTGCAGTCTTGCCTTTTGCAAGGATGGTGAAAAAAAACCCTGGAACTTACTTCTGTTTTGTTTGCATGAATAGGTATTTTATTCTGGTACTGGAGATTGAACAGACATTCAGCTTCTCACCTTCAGTATAAAACCAGAAAAAAAAWAWAGAAAAACAAGCAAAAACACAGGAGGGGAAACCGATAAGAAAAAGTAGTTGCTCAGAGATAATAAAACAAAATGCTTCTGATACCAAAGATACATGGGCATAGCAAGGCCTCAGCAGTAGCACAGTTCTATTAGAAGGATCAACACAAATGATCCAAATAAATATTTTTAAAGCTTCTTGCATGTAGGAAAAGAGATGAGGCATATATAAAGATGCATAGATGAGAGTTATGTCCCAGTTGGTAACTGGTATCCCACTTYTCTTTTGAACTGGCTGCAACTGGGGCAGGCTGTTCCTTGCTCTGCTCAGGTATCACAGGATCCATCCTCTGGGGACGGGATGCTCCGCACAAYGCGGGACTCGAGGATCGTGTGACARATGTGGTTKGATGGGCACATTGTAYTTTRGCACTTCCACAYCCACCTGCCTCAGCAGGGCATYGAGACCACACAGTCTGAGCTYGGAAATTCKCRCCAGGTGCCATCCCCTTCTCCCAGCTCCTTCTAGAGCCCACCTGGGAGCYCTGTCCTGGGTAGGGGACGGGCACCCAAGCATAGGAGGTTTTGGCAGAGCCTTCCTTCACCGCAGCCTGCAAAACATTTCATTTTTCTCTCCTCATCCCCAGTGCTCCCCTCCGGTTGTGGTTTGCTGCCTGCATACCCTCAGAGAGGCATTTGCAGCAGGAGAGTCAGGGTAGAGAGGKTTTCCACTAGATTTAAATGGCTTGGAAATGCTCCATCTTGTTTGGAAAAGGACCTGCAGGTATGTGCCATGTCATGGGGATGAACAGCAAGGAATCCTCTCGCACCATTTGTGCTTCTAAATGCCAGCCACGCTGGGAGATCCCGGTGCCAGCATCCACTGGGAAACCCTCGGCACTCCCCAGGGGGATCCCTGAAATCCATCGAGAGTTATTGAGCAGTTGGCATCGCTGCCAGAGCCACCGTGCCGAGCCTTGCTCCGGGCAGGAAGGTGGCAGCCACCCATCCTCCCTTTCTGTCCCTGCACAGCGAGCTTTGGGGACACATTTACTTCAGCCTGCCCTGTGTTYTGCAAATTGCTCTATGAGCAGCCTCCCTCCTGAGCCCCTCGCTGTCATGCCTTAAATCATCATCTGCCATCATTCCAGGGTTGTCCCGGCTTCTCAGACATATTGGCAGTGACAAGAACGGCTCTCAGAGCAAAGCTTACACAACGTGCCCATTTATGTAGGTTTCTAATACACAGCACTATAAAAACGTGCCCATTTCTGTGGTTTCCTCCTAGTGAGCAACTGAGTTTCAGCAATCAGAGGAAAATGAGCCAGAGTAATTCTCCTCTATCCCGTTTGCTCTTACCTTTCATGTCACTAACAGATATTTCAACACACCAGCCCTAGGACAGCTGTAGCYGTGTGAATAGTTCCCAGAGCTTCGTTTCACAAAGCTTCTTCCTTTCAGTTTGTTTTATAAAGAGAGAGAATTTCTCTGTGGASAGAAATTTCATTGCATTTCTTTGTGCTTTTCAGTAAATTGAGAGGCCAGGAATAAAAATACAATACACCTGGTGTTAGGATATTCAGTGCAGCCTAAGTGGGAAAACAACCGAGGCCCATGAGGCAGCGGAGGAGGGGGTTAAGCTGTGTGCTCTGTTATGTGGAAAAACTGAAGTTGTACARTCAAGTTGTACAACATTCTCTGAAGAAGAAAATGGTAGTAAGGCAGGAGCACTTAACAGTGGTGCAAGAGGAATCCAGGCTTTGGTTTTTTGTTGGGAAAAGCCAGGCTCAAATCTCCTGCAGCTTTAGTGTGCATAGCTGTGATACAGACACCAGCAGCTACGCTCACATGGGAGCAGACACTCAGATATTGCCYTAATTTACTTGCCCAATCTGTTTCTCAGTGCTTTTCTTTCTTAAACCTCTGTGAAATCTCAGTGAAGTCTCAGTTCAGGCAGAACTCCTCTGCCTAAAGAGCACTTCATGCTGTGTAGAAACACAAGCGATGCCTACTGCACAACTCCATGGTGGGCTGGACAATATCCCAGACACTAACTTAGGACTTTTAATCTTAACACAGCAAACATGTTTTTCCCTAAAGATAGCTTAGTCTATCGAAGGGCCCTGCTTATTGGGAACCTCCACTGGTTTTTAATAAGGTTTCTGTTCCAATGTATGTGTAGAGAATAAAGTGCACTTTTTGCTGCACTAGAAGAATTTGAATAATCAATCAATAGTTTAAATTAAGTCTAAAATCCAAATAACTCAACTTGTGAATGCCTTTTAGTTGAGGCAGTCTTTCTTCTCCTGCAAAAACTATTTTCTGTAAAATCCTTAGATTTATCTGTTCCTTGAAATATATTGATGTCTGATGCAATGTACTCAGGTTTATAGAGAGACAGGGTGTAGGGGACAAGATTTGGGCTTGGAAGAGTTCCCATGTCCAACACCCACTGAACATTTACACAGACCAGTATTCCACACCTTTACAATCTGAACATCATCACGTGATGCTGTGACCTGCATTGCTTTAATACAGACTGTAAAAAAGTAAAAAAACCACAAAATCTGTTCAATCTGCTGGCCTGAGCCAGAGGCAGATGCCCTGAAGGAGTGCAAAGACATTCCTGTGGGCTGYTGGAAATAGTGCAAAGGACTTGGATGCAACTCTGGCTCTTTGCAAAGCCTCTCTTTTTATCTACGACTTACAGAGCTGCAGTTTTCAAGAATAAGATTTTAAGCTCYCCCTGAAGAGCCAATACCATTAAAGGGCACTGGGAATCCCTGCCTCTGTCAAGTTCAGACCAGTCTTGATAACAAAGCTCTGCTCCTGCTTTGCATCCCTAACTGCCTGTGCAACTTTCCTTGCCTTTGCTGTCTTGTCCATGGACATATAAGGATCCCTGGCACAGGAATGGCCTCT
>NW_026623573.1:163640-182831 GCF_030028575.1 Malurus melanocephalus
TTTTTTTTTTCTTTTTTGTAAGATAAGAATAATGAACACACTAAATACTAACATTGGTGCTGCCCTTGGTCAGCTCTGTACCTGATTTCCCAGCTGTACACTCAGACCCCCTCTCTGGTTCCATCTCTGATACACACATACATCTTAAAGATTCAGAAAACCAGCGTAAACCAATAAAACATTTTTACAGGCACTTTGAACTRAAATTGAAAAGGAAGCCCTTCCAGTCACCATAGGTACTTACTTTTCCTTYCTGGCATACTGAAGCAGGTGAGAAKTTGAGGCAGGTGCCCTCCAGTGTCTGCTACTATTATTTGCTGAATTTTTAAWGTAAAGGTCATTCTTTTGCTTTACTGTGTAGTGTGTGTTTGTGTACACGTCTGTGGAAGCTGAAAATAAAAATGGATTCCAATACTGAAATCTTAACCCAAATTGCTGCAGTACTCTCATATTCTCCAATTATAAATATAAGCACTGTTTAATTTGGARAGAGAATGTTCCAGTTATATAATGAGTTATGTGGATTTGATTACAGAGCAAAATTCTTGTTAAAKTGGTATTACATAATGTGTAAGTTTTTTGGATTTAATAACCTAGTCTTCCTGCATTTTTCAGTTTTCCTATTTATTGAGAAAAGTGATCTCTTTGCTTCCTGGACATGAGACCAGAGTCAGAGATTTAGGAACTGAAAATAAAAAGGAGAGGACAATCAAGTGAAATGACAGGGGAGCTGCTGTCCTCCTAAATAAACCAACAGCCAAGAAAAATGCAACTGCACTCCCTTTGCTCTACTTTAAAGAATGCACTTTGTTCCTAGAAACTTTTCATTCCTRTACCAGTTAATCTACTGAGAAAAACACTTGACAATAAAGAATATAGCTTTTGTGGCAAGAATATTTGGGACAAAATTCTCTCTGTTAGAACCGGCTGGCTTGTTCCCTGCTGCTGCTGGCCTGAGAGATGGAGCCAGRAAAGGACAGCAACTCACTGCCAGTCCCTGTCCTCAGCTGTGCCAACACCATCAGGATCAGCATGGGCTGTCCATTTGTAATTTTCTTTTCATGCACAAGCATGAAAAGCTCTGACTTGAAATCTGCCCCCTGCTATTTCCAAAGTTTGGAAAAATTCAACTCAAAATCTGGGCTTTGGAGTTGTCCCCTCCAGCTCAGGGTGGTTTGTTCCCATATGSCAGCTGCAGGGACCCAGTGGCACATGAGGAGATTTGGGGGCACACAGAGAGCCTGGAGCACAAAGGATGGGCTGCAGTCAGGGTGAACAATAATCTCCCACTGCTGAGAAGAATCAAATCCTCTTTTTCAAGCGCCACCCTGCCCGGTCTGTGTGACGGAGACTGGAGAAGACAGTGCAGTGCAGTTTGTGTCAGCTATCACAGGAGGGTGATAAATGTGCTGTCAGAGTCCTACAGCTCTATCTGTTTGCTGTCTGGTGGTTGCATGATTCAGGATCAGTTTATGAGTTTCTTCTGGAACCAGATGGTTGCAAGGCAACAAAACGAATGCCAGCCACATATAAATGTCAAATGTTCAAACYATTACATGTCAACATACCCAGGGTGTGCAGCCAGCACTGCTGCAGAGCACAGAGCCACAGACAGGCAGCAGGGCTTGTTTAGCCAAAGAAATACAGAATTCATGAAAACTCTGATTCTAAAAGAGATACTTGGTGAAAATAAATCAACTCCTTATAACAAAAATATGACCAGGTCTGTGTGTCATGAGATAGCCTGCAATATATGTCATRAAAGCGAGTCCTGTCAGATTTAATTACTTTTTTCTTGCAGCTTTAAACAGAACTGGCTTTAGAATGAAGGCAGCTCCTTATTAAAAAYGAAATATAAAAGATGAGATTACTAACCACGAGGAATTTACTAACAGAGACAGTATCTAATCCTGTGCAATATCCTGTGCAATCGTGAAATATCTGGGATATCTGCAGCATTCCAGAGAATTATATTTGGGCATTAATTATTCTTCTTAATTAGCGTAGTTAGTCAGAACCTAACTGCAGGCCTTCTCAGGTTGGASAGCACACTTCAGTGGGTTCCATTAGTACATAAAATGGACTACTTTAATCCAGAACAAAGTATTCTGCCCAGTAGTTCTGCCATCTAATGCYAAATCCCATGGACCTGAGTGGGGCCAGATTTTGTACTTTGGCTGTTTCTATATATCCTGGCAGAGATGAATGCATTTTTCTAATGAACTATTCAAAATCTTTCCAAACAAACTCTGYAATAAAAGGATTTCCCCGCTGTCAGAAATTTAGCTGATTCGGGATGAGCTTTTCTAATAAGGCCTGCATATATTTCCTTTTGAGCTGCACTTCATTCATTTGCTGGAAATCCAGGAAACATTTGAATCGAGTTAGGACCAAACAGTGCAGAGGCTGCAATGTGGTTATCATCATGTCAGGCACAAGGAAAAGGCTCGGGCAGAATCCACTCCCTCCAGAATGTTCCCATCAATGTTATGGGTGTGAGAAGGAGCCTGCAGCCATCTGGCCTTCATTAGCTCTGTTTCAAGCTTGCTATACATGGGGAAGGAGTCTGAGAGAGACAGTCTGTTACAGTCAAAGGATTGCAWCAAATGCCCAGTCCCTGGATGAGCAATCCCAGGAAACTACCTGCTAATGAACAGAACATGGCATTTTGCACCAAGGATGATGTTGAAKTGATAAGTTTTAAAATGTAGTTCATTATCATCTCCCTTTATAAAATTAAACAGGATGCACCTTCCATTTCAGAGCCTTTATAGCCATTCATTTAGCTCTTCATTATTTAGCAAGAACAAGTCTTTTGGTAAAATCTGTGTCATTCTAAAACTGATTTTTCATGGGCTGTTGCAAAATTGTTTGTCCTCCCAAAACATCAAGTTTTACTGCCATCAGTTGCAGCTGCACAACAGAATAATATGATTATATTCCATAAAAGAGTCAGCAGCGAATCTCTGTGGGTGTCTCTCTGAGCCTTTTGAGGTGAAGTGGTGTTTCATACCTGTAAGTTCAGYAGTCCAGACAGYGAATTATTGCTGRACTCCTCCATCCTGAAAACTGGGACCAGGATGGATCAAAATCCATAAAAGACTTGACCTTAAAAGACCTCTGCATGCTAAATTCCTACTGACTCCAGCGGGCAGTTGAGTGTGGGAGGTTGGCAGGACAGAGTTGGGGCTTTGCTGCAGGAACCATTAAGGGTCATCCCACTGTACACCCCAAGAAATCTTCCAAGGCCTTCATTAGAGCTGGGCACCATCTGGGTCAGTGGTTACAGGGGCTGCAGAGATTTATAKGGAGTCCTAAAGGACAGGCAGTCACTCCATCACAGTTGTTCCCTGGGTTTGTTTCCCGCAGCGGTTTGCACAGAATGTGGGGAAATGTCTCCCAAATCCATCAGCACATTCTGCAAAACCCCACTCCAGCCCCGGCTGGGACGGTCGTGGGGCTGTAATTACCAATGTGGTGCTGGCTGCTCCCTGGATAAAGCAGGAGCTTGCAAAGTCCTGGGTCAAAAATAACATTGTTCTCATCATATTGAAAACTACAGTTCTTCCCAAAAAAAAGTACAACAAACCACCTATTCTAAGATTGATGTGCGGCATAAATCAGAAGCAATCCTACTGAGACTGTTAAAACAAAGCTGCTTTTTCTTAACAAACTGAAACACTTGGATGTGACAAAAATGAAATGGTGAAGGGAGAACTGCTGCTTTTTGCTATTTTAAATGAGATTTCACTTTAATCAGTGAGATTCTGCAAAGTGTATCTGACTTGTTTCCCCTGACTATTCTCAGAGCTTTGCTCTATTAATATTTATTACCCGTATTTTCACACCTGGAAGACTAAGTTGCTCCCTACTGTTAGTGAGCTACAATAACTTTTAATTTCATACCATGATTAGCACAGGAATGGGAATATCCAGGCTTTAGTCTTCCACGTGGTTTGGGTTCATCATCATCAGATTCTTGGCGGTGAAGTGGCAGCCAATGTGTGCCATTTTAGTCATCCACAAGTGAAATTTCCTTTGACATGAAAAGTCAAGAAATTAGGATGACTTTGATATCATTTTCCCTGATAAAAAAAGAGGTTTGTCTGCAAAAGGTAAATGCACTTGGCTGTGCATCCTGCTGGTGTGGCATTGACATCTGGGTACACTGAATTGTCTCTACAGTGGTTCTCCAGCTATTCCTGAGCAGCAAGGTCAGAACCAGCACGAAAACTCAGCATCTTCTACAGATAGAACTGTTGGGACACTGAAAGCAAAAAGAGCCTCCTGTGCTGTTCTGAAGCAAAGCTGTTTTTCTGGTAGTTGTCCTGTTTCTTCTTCCTCCAAGGACAAGCTGATGAAAGCAGAAAAAAACACAGAAACACCAGTGATGTCCTTGGAATATTTTTGCAGAGAATTTTCATGCTCAAAAAATGAAGAAGCACAAYTCAAGATCTTTCAGTTCTGGAAGAGGTGAGACTCTGTGAGAAGAAAACTTTTCTCCTTAAAATAATTCTACTAACTGAAAATTTCTCCACTGAAAACCAATGCCAACAGGATCCCTTCCAAGCCTCCTTTATCCTGTTTTGAGGAGCYCCAGGAGTGAAGGTGCMGTGGTGGCAAGGCCAGGCYGTGCTGGGGAGAGGAGCTGCTCCCCATCACCTCCTCTCATCCCACAAGCTCAGAGCCGAGCACATGCAAGGAGCTCTGGGGCACATGAGATRCTCTGTCACTCTGCTGTCTCTCCTGTCTTGCTGCCTTCCACCTGATATACCCTCACTTTGTCCTTGTGCTCAGAGAAAGGCTTTTCAGGTTGCCTGCACAGGTAATTTGACCTCCTCGCTTCTTTTCCCACAGTGARCGAGCAGCCTGACAGCAGCAGCTCGTCAGGAGCAGCGGTGCGTGCGAACAGCACCGCCTCAACTGGGTCACAACACCTCCACTCACTGCAGGGCACAGCTTTTGATGCCCCAAACAGATACSTGAGACAAGACAGCACTTATACACTTCATTATCTGTCAGACTGAGATGGAAAATGGGTGATAAGGAGAAGAGGTGGGGTGGGAAGCACTCTGTTGACAGTGGTAGGRAAGAAGAGAGTTTGTGGAGGCTCCTGGGTGGCCTTGGGGAAGTCGTGGTGGCAGGTCCAGGCTCTCTGAGAGGGACAAAGCTYGYGTCTCCTCAGCCCAGMWGCACATACAGACGTGACCCAGAGCCCTGCTGAGCACAAGMCATCATGCAGCCAGGGCAAAACATTTATTTTGTTTACCAAAGTGAGTGAAGTCATTCAATATAGAGACCCAGCCCAGTTCAGTCTGCCAGGATATGAAGA
Source organism: Malurus melanocephalus (assembly GCF_030028575.1). NCBI lineage: Eukaryota > Metazoa > Chordata > Aves > Passeriformes > Maluridae > Malurus > Malurus melanocephalus. Next base: position 168,973 of record NW_026623573.1, read on the forward strand.
AGAAAAGAGCAGGGATTGGGATAAACTGTTGCCCTGGCCTGCGGGCTATGGACATGTCTCTGCTCCTTACTGTGATGGTGCAGAAGGCTTGTCCATCAGTTTTGTCTCCTCAGGGCTTAGCTACTGTCCTTCCTGAAGGAGAAGGGCTCAAACTGTCTTTTCATTGTGGGAACTATGAAGGAGCCTTGGAGGTGCTGCTTTATCCCATTGTCCTGAAGCATGGCAGTGGCCCATCAGCACTCGCGGTTTGCTGGAGTCAGTACTGCAAGGCAGACAGTGCCGTGAGTCACGGACTGCCTGCGGCGGTGCCAGCCCAGCGCCGTACCCGCGTGTCTCCAGCACAGGTTCCCATGGGAGAAACCCCTGGACGCCATCYCTGAGCAGGGCCTTGCTTAGCAGACACTCACTGACAGTAATTGTGCTCCCCAGAGGGGACTGGGCTGACTCACACTCAGGATTTTCATACAGCATTTGGGATGGGCAGTGTTTCTGCTCTGAGTCACGCTGAGCCATTCTCCTTTATGACTGGGAAGATGCTACCGCGGGGTCCCAGCCGAGAGCTGCGGTGCAGAGGATTTTGTGCAGTTGTCACGGGGCYTTTATGGAGGTCACATTGTTCTCAGGAGTATCAAAGTCCCTTCCCTGCCACAGCCATTCCTACAGCGTGCTCCGGGGGCTCAGCTTTGCACAGGAAACGCTCAAAGCAGTCACTTAGCAATTGCATGTAAATATGTAATTGGAGCTCAACACTCAAAAGTGTCAGGAGCCAACATCACCACCCRCCCAAGTCATGCCTGCGTTTAAAGATCCCAGGGAGGCCCTTGCTGTCCCTATTGTCGTCCCAGATGAAGAATGAGCCTCTATTCCTCTCTCTGAAGACAGCAGCTGCTCTACGGATGCTCGGCCGCCCTGGAGGACCCCAGCAGGCTGCCTCGAACTCCGGCCAAGAATAACATCAGAGCACAATGTAGTGAGTTTGTTTTTCACAAGGTTCTCCCAGCTTCCATGGGCTGGGTGCATGACTCAAAATTAATGGAATGCAATAATTAATTTCACTTGTCAGGCCAGCATTACCCTATCTGCTGTGCTGAAAGTGCTGTTGCATCACACCGGGTCCCGGGATAGGCTGGAATCCTGGAGGAAATTGTACATGGAGAAGTCATGAGCAGGCCTAACCTGGGACTGGATACAGCATATCTGAGAGGGATTTTTATGCCTGACCCTTTCCTTTTAATTAAGTGTAAGCCTGCCTAAGAAAATAGAACTCAAGGTCAGGGATTTTGGATGGAAAACCAAATGACCGGGGCACATGTTGTGTTTCACAGAGGGAAACAGTGTGAGGATTTTTTWTTCAGGGTGTAGAGATTAGCTGTTTTCCACTTTGTTTCCAATAAATCTTGCAAGTGCAAACACCCAAAGGATAAAAGCAAATAGTGTCCCTTCTTCAACAACACCATATCTGAACCACTGCTGTGCTGCAGGGAGTGCTCAGAGCTGTGGGGAGCGTGACTTGGTGAATAAATGGGCAATGCAAAGCATGGGGTCAATCCCCTGCACTTCCATTTCCTTCCTCTCGCTCTTGTAGACCACAGTCAGCTCTCCATGGAGAGAACCTGGGCTCAGATGTGAGCTGGACACCTGAGCTCACAAAAACCTGACTTAATTTAACACCCATGTCTCAGTGACTGTGCTGCAGATTTCTCAGCCAGGTGAGGAGGAGCACCTGTAGCAAACACTGTGGAGAGCTCCTGCCTCCAAGGAAATATCATTTCCCTCTGTGTAGCAGCAGGRCTGGAAGGGTTGGAGTTGTATGAGCCTCTATTGCAATTACTGGTGTTGCTGGATGGATGTTTTCCCTCATGCTGTGCAAAGTTGTATTCTTTGGGAAAAAGAAAACAACGCAAAGCTCCTCAGAAACCACTTAAGACATGAGATGTAGAGAAAGATTAATGAGAGGGATGGATATAGTGCAGTTTCTCAGACTGAGGACATGGCTTGGTTCAGCACAGGCTCAGGGGTGTCCTGGAGGGCTCTGGGAACCCAGCGTGTGCATGGTGGGCTCTCTGCATGTCTGCAGTTTTTCTCTCCACAGCACATGCACACACTGCCAGAGAGCAGGTGAGGCACTGGCTTGTGTCACTTGCACACTTTCGTCCCACCTTCAGGACAGATTTRGTCTTTTTTCTTTTGGCCAAAACCATCCTTCACTCCGAGGAATAAAAATAATATTCCAGACCCGCTGGGTTTTCCTTTCCTTTATTGCTGAATATTGTTTGTTCCAGGAGTGAGGAATCATGAAACCCAGACTCAGAAAAGTTATTTTCTTTGAAGGAAACAATCTCACACTAGTGAGTTTTCTGCATGAATAGTTGTTTGCATCCCACATTTGTTGCTCTCTGAGTCAAGCCAGGCAAACTGGAGAGGAGCCTGGGAATCATGGGCAACACCACCTTCCTGCAAGGCTCCTAGTTTGCATTTGATCATTTTTTAATGATTTCTTTTTTTTTTTTTTTTGATAAAAGATTTATATTTGGGAAGATCTGTTCCAAATCACTTCAGCAAAGAGCAATTTCCATTATGAGAAACTGATCCCTCTATTCCCAATCACTCTGGGAAAAAAACATCCTTTGGTAGATTTGGTCCAACACAAATGTAAGTTRCTAAACTGATCATATAAAGTTGCGTGATCACTAAGTTTCCTCTTGGCTTTATGAATTTCCTGTTGTTTAACCACCTATGCTTTAGTGTGGCATGTAATTCCTTCCAGGGAAATGCTGTGATCCACTTCATTAAAATTTCTGTGTACCTAGGGAATTCAGCTTCTTTCAGATAATTTATCAAGCAAATGTGGGGGTTTTTTTATCCTCCTTTAAAATTTTGTGCTAATTTTGACCCTGATTTAAGATTGTTAATATTGAGATCTGCCCTCTACGGACCTTAAAATTCCAGGCTCATGAAAACTATTTGATCTCTAGGAACTGATTTCAGTCCTTGAAAGRCTAGCACACGCCATGGGGTCATATTTATTTTATGAGATGATTTTTTCCTAGTGAGATCAGTTGATGGAGCAGCCAGTGTTGGAAAATGTGGAATAAATTTCCAATATTATACCGCAATACCCAGCAAATATCTCACCTGCCATTTAGCAGCCAGTAATAGGTTCATTTTAATAGCTTGCATTTTATGTACCTCTGGTTTCATAACTTCCACTCCCTTCTATATCTCGTATATATATTTATTTATATGTACTAGATACAATATATACATATATATATATATATATATATATAAATATATAAATTTATATGTTTATAAATGGTTTCCTGCTTTCTTACTGAACACTGGGGAATTAAAAGTCAACTCTGCTTCCTTGAGCTGCTGAAAGATTGCTTTCAGGTGCTGTAGGAGTTCTTCCCAAGGTTTAATATAAATCAAGGCAGCATCCACACAGGCCACTGCATACCCCAAATGTTTGCATAGCAGCAGGCTGGTTACTTGAAAGACACTGAGAAGCAACCCACACAAACCACAGCTTTATGCTGAAAAAAATCCAGTAAGCACTGAAAATTTTGTTGTRGTCTTGGAAGATTCTGCTCCAAGGTGATGCCAATATCTGTTTCAAAATCCAGAGATCTGTGTTTTCCCTTGACCCTCACATCAGCAGGTACCCAGGGCTGGAATTGTTATTTAGCCTTAGAGCTGCAGCACTGAATGATTTAATGCCARCCCCCCATGTGGCCACCAGACTGAGATCTTCTGAAATGTTGCTTTGTGCCGCCAGCACTGTCCTGATTGCAGCTGATTTATCCAGTCTCTGAACACACCAGAATTTCAGGAAAAGGAGCATGAAAATTTAAGAGCTGGTGTTAGATATGGGCTGCAGGAGAACTGWTCAAAACTGTGCCCTGGATGCACATCCCACTGGAAATGTTCACTGTGTTCACCAGCAGCACCAGTAACCCCTTTYCCCACTCCACTCTGGCAGGAGACCCCACTCCCACCCGGGCAGGAAAACTCTCAGCATCCCAGATGCAGGCAGAGCCAAACCCTGGTCTTGTTCACACATTTCTCACTAACTTGGCGTTCCAAAACCGGTATTTTTTCCCGCAATAAAGTTTGAAAAATGCCAGGACGCTCCCAGGCAAATGATTCATGTGCATGTTGAGGGCTTGGGGAGGGGATGGGGGAGTGTGGATGTTCACACTGTCTAATTTTAGCTGTCTAATTCAATTAAGGTCTGGMCTGGTTACATAGTCAAAAAGACTCGCCTTCCAACGGGGGTTACTCAGAGCTCCTAAATTAGGAGCTTGCTGCTGGCCACGAGCTGGGCAGGAGTGTGAGCCTGAGGCAGACGGGGTTTGTACRTCCTGGACACATTGCTGTGTGCAGCTCTCCCCTTGGTGGCATATTGAAATACACCCTTCTTATTTTGTCTCAGAAAAGGCTTTATTGGCTTAGCCTTATGCCCCCCTTTAACCTCTCCTTCCCATTTGTTATTTGTGAAGACTCAGCCCTGATTAAAACCAGCCACATCTTTTATACTGTGTGATGGCTGTTGCTTCCTCTCCATGGATTTCTTCCACAGGATTCAGAGTTTCCTCAGCCCAGCACGTAGGAAGCCAGCACGCAGAGCAGGCCAGAGAGTGAGAACTCCTTTGTAGCTTTACTTTTCCTTCTGTTTGATTTCCAGGAGAGGGATTTTATGTTGCCTGATTTAAAAAAATTACTCGGGGTGCCCGACAATTCTGCAAGGCACTTCTTAACCCTTAGAGCTCTTAAACCACTGGCAGAGAGTTTAGCAAAAGTTTCTTTGCCCTTCACCTTTCCTAAAGTGATCATGGATTAAGTGATGCTCATTTTCTTTATTATTCAAATTAGAAAAAGTGCATTCTCAGTGCATTCATCACATTCTGAGCACTGTGATGTCAGAGATTGAAATGACCAAATCCAAAGTGCATTTTTGGCCCCTCAGCTCTTTACCAGTAACTATAAAATCCCCCACACACTTGTAGAGCTGAGATTGGACTCGAGGTGTCCCAGACACCAGTTCAGTGCTGTCCTCATGGCCAGCAGATGATGGGAACCCATCATGACCCCAGAACAGGAACAAAATTAAACCAAATTATTAWTTTCAACTGGCTTTACATTCTTAAACCAGCATGTGCAGGGGTGCAGGCTTGTCAGATGTAAAGAAATAAATATCTGCCTCGACTCCACTGCTCCTTCCATTGAAAAAGTCCTCTATGGCTGTGGCAATCTTCCACGAGTCTGAAGAGGTAGGAATTGTACACTGGGCATAGTTTCCTGATGCTTTGAGCAATTCCTTTTAAAATTATGCATAGGAAACSCAGGCTGTAACCCTAAGTCATGCCAAAACAATCTCCCCCTTCTAGATTTATAAAGTTTGCCCAGCTTTCTACCACTGCCACCCAGGTGGTACTTCACCTTACTACAGAAAAACACCTATAATTTTATTTCTTTGAAAAACATGTGAAACTTTTGGCTCAAAGGCTGGGTGGGAAAAAAAGTACATTTCTTAGTGGTTTATTGCCCTTAGGAAAACATACTTCAGTTATGAAGTATTCCCCCCTGAAAACTTACTTGACATTTTGTCGAGAAAATAGTAACATTTCTACAAAGTTAGCCAAACTACTTAATATCAGAGCTGTAAAGGAAAGACTTATGGAAATGTCAGAGTGAGGATGAGACTGGTGACCTCGTTTTATCCCATTGTTATGAACCTGCACTTCTGCTGAGGGTCCATCTTTGCCCACAGCAGCAGGAGCTGCTCCTGGAGGAGAAGCTGGAGGTGTTTGTGAGCAGCAGCACCATTGCTGCCTTGCCAAGGGGCTGTTCCATGCTCTGCATGAGGCTGGAGGGTGGGAGGTGGAGGCAAGAGAGGTTTGGGCATCATGGTGGAGCTCCTGAGGGGCTGGACCAGGTCCCTGGAGGCTCAGGTGGGCTCTGGACCCTTTTCCATGTGAGTACAGAACAGCTTTTCTCTGCTGTTCAGCCTCAAAACCTCCCAGTCTTCTGTCCTTCCCCATTCTGGGTTCCCAGATATGTGCCATAAGGAGCTAAGGATGGGTACAATGACACACTTCTGGCAGAGCTCACTGGCAGAGAAATAAGCCTAGCTTAGCTCAAATGAGTCAATTAATTCATATCTGTCTGTCTGTCTGTCATCCATCTCTTCAGCTGGAGTGAAATCCTGGCTCTGCTGAAATCAATGGATGTTTTGCTATTCGCACATACGAGAGCACAATTTCACTCCCTATCCCTCTGCTTTTCAGTCTGACACACCAGAAGGTAAAACCCTGTCCCAGCTGCCACCCCTCCAGGCATCTCCCAGGTGTCCCAACACACATTCCCAGCTGTGCTTCTGCTCATCCAAACTCTGCAGTTGCTCCCATCTTCCAGGAGCAAGAGAGTTAAATGCTGYGTCTGAGCAAATCTGAACTGCGAGAAAGTTCAGGCCCATGCTGGGATGTGAACTTTCTGTCTCGAGCCCATTTCTAGTTTCGCTGTAAACAATTTCAGAATGTGATTAGATTTTAAGGGAAACTTGTAATAGAGCTGTAATAAGATATGATGTAATAGGTAATAATAATAATATATAGCAGCTGTTAAGGAAAGGTTTTTTTGCGTTTATCCCAGAAGGATACAGGGAGTCAGCTGCAACTTCATATTTTGAAAGAGGGAATATTAAACACTAGGACTGTGATGCAATGGTGTTATTGTAAATGCTAACAGCAAAGTCCAACGTGTGGGGGTTAAGACCAGCAGAAGATGCATGCAAACAGCTGCCCCAACACAAATTCCCTCAAGTTTGGTTMATTTTCTTTTATTTGACTCAGAGTTAATACACTGGACTTCCAGATACTGCTTTCAATAGGTTCTGGGCTGCTGAGAACAGTGGGATTTTTACTCTTGCTTCTCATCATGGCCCTAATAAACCCTCAGAGTGCACCTAGGGAGCTTAATGCAAGGTGTGTCTCCAAACASCCGTCTGCAGCAGCGTCACTCAGCTTCCAGCAACACCCTATCCTCAGTTCATGCCTCTGGGAGAAAAGAAATATAAAATCAACAGAAGTTCGGGCTGGAACGTYAACTTCAAAACGGAATTTCCTGGCGTTTCTCGCAGCATGCCATTACTAAAGTGTTAACTAATATTGCTCMGTGTGTTTAATCTCCATGTGTTGAAGGAAAAAGATCTTTCATGGAAAGACTAGAACAGATAAACCTATATTTAGCCTTCTATAAACACCTCACAGGGTCACGTTTCTGAAATGCAGAGGCCAAGGATTGCATGGAGAAAGTGTATGAACACGGGCACGGTTATATTTGACTCAAAAAATGGGCATTTCTGGGTATGATGGGCAGAACTCATCATAAATTATGCAATGTATTAAAATAAAACTTCTAATTGTTGCCTGTAACAAGAAATGATCCAATAGGGGAGAAAAGGAAACACATTTTTTGGGTCGTTAACCTGTCAGAGCATTTCCAGGGTGAAGTTACTATGCAGAAACATCAAACGGGCAGAGGGGCTGGTTCTGCTGTACACAGCTCTTCTTCTCCACCTGCCCTTGGCAGACAGCACTGCCAAAAACCTGCCCTGGGMTCTGCCAACCCATTTCTGACATCAGCTTTTCTCTCCACATAACTCACTTGGCTTGTGCAGCCCAGGAGAGAGCTCTGGGTCCTGTCCTTCCTGCCGGGAAGGGGCAGTCGGGACCTCTTGGTAAGATGAGGACCCCAGCTCAGCATCTGCAGACGCAGTGAAATGGAGAAGTTTTTTCCTTCCAAACTTAAGGACATGCCGGGATACTTGTGGTGTCAGTGTTAGGGAAGAGAAACAGAACTGAGTGTCCCATTACACCGGCTTTCAGCTTTATTTGGGAACAACCATTACGTGAGAGGCACTGCCTACTGCCTGTTCTAAGTAATCCAGGCCTGATCCAAAGCCCCAAACCATCTGCCCTGCCAACAAAAGCATGTTAAATAACTTACCAGAAAGTACATTAAAACAGTCTCCTGTCCTTGGTGTTATTTTGGTATTTTGCTGCCTGTGCAATGTTACCACATTGTGCTTGCTGCTTGACTGTGTTTTTAGCATAATAAAGCTAGGGGAAAAGTCATCCTTTCACCTAAAACACAGAAACTTATTCATTTTTAATATTTTAATCTGTCCTGAATTCAAACTGGGATTTGAGTTTTCTGTAGATTTGTCTCTAAAGTAGAGGGTAATTTTCAATAAGATTTACCATCATTTTTATGTCTTTTCAGGACTGAAGGCCTTTGTGTCTGGTTGCGTTGCCAATTTCAGGAAGAAAAACCACATATTGGTAAGTGTGCTGATGAATCCAGATGAATCTGAGAGTGATTAACTTCAAACACAGAAATTGGGCTGTTCTAATGATGAGATCCTTATCTGAGTTGAATGCATTTAAATGTGTATTTTACAGTCCACCGGTCAAGTCATAAAAGTACAGTTAAATCTTAAAGGAAAAACTGAAGGTTAATAGGTCAGAAATCAGCCACAGAATTTTACAGGTCAGGGAACAGCAGGTTTTGCTCTTTTCAAGGTGCCCTGCATGACAAGGTGGACTGAGGTCAGAGTTTCACAGTCTGAAACGTGGAGATGGTCTTGGGCAGTCACCGTGCATGAAAGGGAGGAAAATCACATCCCAAAATCTGGGCTGTTGTACTCAAAAGAACAGAGATGCCAGCAGCAACTGCCTGGTGTCCTTTCCCAGGGACACAGCTCCTGGTTGGTGCTGTCTTGATCGCATTTCATCCTTAGAAATCCCTGCCCAGTACCAGTGTGTGAGGGGAAAAAGGGCCACAGCATTTCCTCTGCTTGTTCCTGGTGAAGATCTACCCAAACACATTTCCCATGTGCAGCAGAGCAGCTCCCTTTTCCCTTTGGAAACAGGGAATGTTGTTCTCCTGYGATTGTTGTATTTATTTTACGAGTTGTGCTAGGAATGCTGTGTGGCACTCTCTTGGCCCCTCTTGCCTGTGATTTACAGTAGTTATAAACATTCCAAAGTATACATGTAAGTTAAATGATACATTAATATTATAAAGTTACAATTCTGGTATAAATGTGTCATCAGTTGGAAAATTCAGTTTTTCCTTTGCCCAGCTTTGTGATTAGGCTGACTGGAATCAGCTCAGTGCAAAAGCACCACAGACATGAATTCAGTGTGCCTGCACGTCCCCAAAGTAAAAACGGTGTGAAAACAAGAAGGGAAGGATATTCTGCCAAGCTGAAACAGTTCTGAATGTTTGACTGCTTACATACATTTTCATCATATTCTTCAATAAATAGAACGAGAGGGGAAAAGGTAATTGAACCTCATGCCTRTGACAGGAAGACAAATTAGACTCCCTGCAATACTCTCCAAGGTCCAGCTCTTCCCGTGGGTTGGTGCCATTGAAGTCATTCCTGCAGGGCCAGGAACCGCAGAGTTGGACACGGTGTTGGGAAGGGCACGGTGCCCCAGAGGCCCTTCCCGAGCCGGCCACACGCTGCTGCGGCTCCCAGCCCTCGGATCCCGGCCAAATCTGCTCGCCAGTGCCKGCTCGGTGCTGGCCGGAGTGGGGAGCATCCCTGGGACACCATCCCTCCTTCTGCTGCGGCTGTCGGGGCATCTCAGCCCYGCCGGGCTCTCCTGCCCCGCTGGATGAAAGGATGCATTTACATCTGCTGGGAGGAGTGACCCAGCCTGGCATTTTCACAGGAGGATTTTCTCAAAATTCAGTGACAGCTGTGTCTCCTGCGTTTGCAGATTAACTGCAGCAGCAGCGGTGAAACACAGAGAAATCAGATGGTGTATTCAAGATCACGCAGGAAAATGTAGCACCTGAGATCTCTGCAGCTAAACTCTRACACTGGACACTAACATTTAGAAACGATATACAGCTGGCAGGTAAAATAYCTGTATATTGTGGTATTCTGTAAAATATCACCTGGCTATGCAAATAAGGCTAAGAATATTCTCTTACATAATCAGTGCAATAGAATAAATTAAGATGAAAGAGGCTATCAAAGGAAAAGGAAATGTGTGACATTAAGAATTTAGGGGATCAGACACCAAGCTGGCTTGAGATTGGTTATTTGAAAGAGGTGAAGCGACTGCATTTGTTTAATCCATCCAGCTATGTACCACTAATCTGAAGACCCCTTAAGAATGCTCATTTTCAGATATAATACATTAATCAATTATTTAATAAAAGGAGCTGAGCTGATTCTTTTTGTTCACATCACAACCCCGATCCAGGTGATTAATTCAGCTGATTCATTGGCATCCCTGAAAATGTTACCTGCATTGTCTTAATAATCAGTTCCTCATCAGTCATTCAACAAGATTTTATTTTTTCTTTGTAAAAATCTATGAGAGAACAGCTTGGCATTCAGAAGTTCAGCTCTTGGAAAACATTTCTCCCTCCTGCTAGACCCYGGTGAGGGGAGCCGGGTGAACTATCAGATCAAACAAGCCTACCGCAGAGCAGCTTCAGCTTTCATTGTTGCAATATGAAAGTATTTTATGATGCCTCATAAGTCATGTGTGAGGCTCTGATAATGGTCACGTCAGCCCCCACATTTCACACTGCGTTTAAAAATACAGCTTGTTTATCTACCCCTCGGGCTGCAGCCTGCCATCAGATTTACATTTGAAAACACTCAGCACCCGCACGMAGCCTCACACTGCCTCATGAAAAGCACCCTGACACCAAACAAAGCTGTCACCCTCYTCTTGGTAATAAATGTTTTAGAATTTCACCTTTTTTAAGAATCTCTGGGTTTGGAGACAGACCGACTTGGTGCCCTTTCAGAAAATGCATTTCAGGTATTTTGCTCATTCCTTTCTCCCTACATCCCTGCACCCTGTGGGTGAGCAGGGTAGGTGGGTGGCCAGATGGAACAGAACCACAGCATGTGCTAAGGCTTCCAATGTCCTCTTTGTTTTATTGTGTTTTGGTGCATTTAGAATTTTACTTTYAGTCCAAATCTTGCAGACGATCGTGAGAGGATCTCTGCTCTCGGCCATAAAAAACAGCCTCATAACCCATACAATTACACTGAAAATCCTCAATGTGTAACTGAGATGAACCTTTGGGTCATAATGAACCTCAAGCATGCATTTAAACATACAAACAGATAAAAATAAAACAACATGATGAGCTCTAAGCCAATTTCACAATTATGCTGCCTGAGTCACAAAATTAAATTGCTTGGAGTTGGCAGTAACATATGAACTTTTATTTGGGCCTGTGCTCTATTCCATTACTGTATTAGCTCCTTAAATAGCAAAATGAAGTATGACTTAGCATTCAGCAGTAAATCCTTCCCTTTTTTTTGTGTCCCGTGCTGCAGTAGCATGGTTTAAGTGAAATCATTTTTTGACGGTGACAGTAAGTGCAAGATACTGCCTGACTGCAAAACTGAGTTGCTGTTTCACTTAACTATTTCTTTCTCAATGCAGAGCATTAAATGTCAAGCAGAGGCATTAAAGGAGCCTGTTGACGATTTTAAATATTCAGTTGGTGTTTGTACAGCGCTGGGCAGCTGACAAGGAGTCCTGCAGAGCATAAGGGTTGCACTGTATCACCCCAGAGCCGAGAGAGAGCCAGACCCTGCCATAGGAGGGACAGGGGCTTCCAGCAGGCCAGCACTTGTTGCTSCAAGTGTGGAGATTGGAGCGTTTCTCACAAATCCGTGTGTATTTGGGATGTGGAACCTCCCCCGGTGTCCCTGGCTGGCCCGTTCCCCCAGCGCCCCGTCCACGCCRTGCCCATTCCGCCTCCAATGCCGCCTTTATCTCCCGGCTTGCCGAGGCTCGCTGCCCACCACACAGCGTCTCTTTAATCTCTGCAAACCCCATCCCCAGCCAGAACAAACTCTGCCTGCCAGAACACATTTGGGAGGGATGGCAGGGATGAGAGGCTGCCTGGCAGAGCARCAGCCAAAGGGGCCTCATGGGTTAAATTCTGCTTGGGCACCTCCTTTCACCGGGCAGAGCAGGTGATAGAGAATTATTAAAACCCCTTGGAGGTTTTTCCATTGATTCCAGCTCTGCTCCAACCTATATTCTCAGGCTTAAATTCACACAAAACCACCTCGATGTGACCTGAATTTCAGCCCTGTAATGTCTTTTCGTGCAGARTTCCCAGCCAAGGGTTGGGTTTGGGTGTTATTTCAGGCAGAAGGGAAGGTTGGTCTCCAAAAGCTCAGCCTGGATGCAGGGAAAACCAGGCTTTCATGAAGAGCTTAGTCTGAAAAATACCCTGTATATTGTATTTGGAAGCACATAGGGGGTTATCCACACAAGCCAAGTGTTATGTTTTCCAATTGTCCAATAAAATAGATTTACATAGAAGCAAAGAAGAAATAAGGCATTTTATAAGACTGTTCCTACCCTCCGTGAACTAAAACATCTTGATTTAAAACTGCTCTGTGCCCAGCAAGAGGAAATAGTTTAGACTATATGTGAGAAGAGAATAATGGCTCCATCAGGTAGTCTGTCAGCTCATGTAAATAGGGCCAGGCTGGTGTGTAGGAAAGCAGGGAGAATGATCTACTCTCCCAGGAAAGGGCATCAGTGAGGCATTTAATGAAACTGCAACAGATGGATTATTCCATGAGACTTGTACAGCAATTCCATGGGGCCCCTTTGGAAACTATAGGCTGAGCAGACACAACAGGAAAAATAGAGACTGTATTTACAGGGGAAAAGTTTAGCCCCAAAGCATTTACAAACTTTGTCTAAAGTATTTCAGAAGTACAAGCTGAATCCATATTCCTCAAATCCTGTTGCCTTCTCTACGGGAACTTCTCATTCAGTAGAAGCAGCACAAAATGTACCATTTGATAGTAATGCTGCTCCCTGTGCAAAACCTTACTGAATTCATATTTCAGGATGTCTCTTTCCTGCTTTATTTCAGGCAAAACTCCCCACTGCCAACAGACTTCAATGCAGAACAAAGTTTTATGAACCTAAAGACCAAGGTCGATTGAAAATCAGGAATCATTCATGGAAAATTAGCAAATGTGACACATGCAGAGTGAAATCTGCATTAAGAACTGCCTCCAACTGGCAAGGCCCTAACCTGTGGGACAGTTTTATTGGATCTCCCAGGATTACAGCATAATTTTCTCTGACAACTCGTTCACAATCCAAAAACCCTTTCTGGGGGCAGCTCTGAGGCTGCCTGCTGCGTTGAGATCTGTGAAAAAGATCAAACCAGAACAAGCAGGAGGGATTTTTTTTGCTTTGGAGAGCATGAGGAAGAACCAGGTGTGAAAYGCTGAGAGCGCCGTGGTGCTGGTTCAGGCTCTGCAGCTCTTGTGAGCAGACACACATGGGACTGTGTCAACATCAGCTGGAGCTGCACATGCTGGGCAGAGAAGCAGATGTTAACACAGGACCATGTGGTTCCAGACTCCGTCATGCCTCAGGTACATCCAAGGCACCACRTCAAGGCTGAGCTCTTCCCACACCTCCGCCATCTCTCCCGGCACTCCTCACTTCGTTTGACTGTTTAACCAAAATCCTGGCCAAAAYAGATCAGCAGAGCTGGCTTAGGGCCAATGGAAAAGCCTGGGAGAGAGAGTTCATTCACAGGATGGAAAAATTTGGGGCTCTTGGGCATCGCCTCTAGCTCTTTGTGATYCCCTTCCCACAGCTGCCGATTGGAAAAGCTGATGGAGAGCACCATCCCCACAGTTTAACAAAACCTCTGAGGATTTTGGTGGGGGTTGGAACCATTCCCCAGTGACTGAAGGTCRCCAGGGTGCTTTATCCCCACTGTGGGTGCCAGTGAGGCCACACACATTTTGGGAAATTGGG